>NW_005842861.1:179940-190916 GCF_000455745.1 Alligator sinensis | reverse complement strand
TTCCTGCTGCTGCCCCATGTCATGTGGAAAAGGAGTAAGAGAAACATTTGCCAAGCTTTCCTTCACATGGGAACAGTAGCTTGTCCATAGATACATGGGGCTTTTTTCATTTTAAAAAGCAAATCACACTGTACAAGTGTGCTCAGCCACCATCTCCTTAATTTTCTTCTAGGAAATGTTTTTCTTTTTATTTGCTGACCTGAGTATAACTCACCTGAAGAGGTGTAGTCATTAATCCTGGTGATGATCACAACTCATCTTCAGGCTGTGGTGACCCTGAATGCTTATGAAAAAGCCACCAGTCAAATATTATATGACATGACTCACCTTGGATCTATCACAGCTGATGGCATGAACAGTACGTGTTCTAGTTCACTAAAGGCAGCAACATCATGAAGATTTTTTACAAGTGCTGAAAAGAGATCAACAGAAGTGTTGTTTGCTATCTGGTCAAAACAGCTGAAGAACAAACACTTTGTATGACCAGTTCACTGCCATCCTTAGGAGCACACTTTAGGATTGTTAATGCTGTTCTCATCATTTATTTGACATAACTTGTAAGTGAAAAATTCGTTTATTCTCTCTGCACAGTGATTAAGGTGATACTTTGTTACTGTAGTTTTCAGTATTCCTTTTTTTGCTAATTATAAGAGGTGCTTGATCAATGCAGTTTATGCCTGAAAAGTCACACTCTCTCGCTGCTTTATGCACTGTGCTTACTAGTTGATCCTTTGAATAGCAGTAATTGCCACAGCTACCTGATATACAGCGAAGACTTTTTTTCCTTCAGACCTTGCTGTGGACACAGGGTAAAGCTACAGCTGAGGATCTGGCTCTTTGATAATCTCTTGTGAACGGGACACAGTAACATACAGTGTGCAATGTAGTAGAGTATATTCCATGAAAATAATATTCTGAGAGTGCATTCACTTTAAAAAACCAACATATTTTGCTTTGAAGATTTAAATAACTGAGACTTTTTAAAAATCATAAAACCCATTCAATATTGTTGCAATACCTTTAATAGTTTTTTTTTTCTGTGTGCTTGACCAGCTTTGAGACAGACCAATTAGATCTGTGCATTTAGTAACAAAAATCAAAGAATGCACTGCGTGATATCTGGAACAATAAACCAAGCTCTTAATTAAAATTTGAAAAAGGGCTATTTAATTGGTTCAATAGTCCATTTCCCTGACAACTTCTTACCTTGAAATTGGGATATGATGTTGAAAGGTGGAGAAAGCTGCCATGTCTGGTTAATTCACTTGTTAATTTAGGAAATTTCAGTTTCCTGCTAATGATCAGAAGGAGGAAGCTTTGACATCAGAAACTTGATAGTTGAGTGTTGTGTATGCTTTGTAAAGAAATGTGGGAATGGTTGTGTGTCCCCCTTGTATCAAAAGAGCGATTACTCAGATACCTTCTCCATGATTCTTGGTGAAACAAATTCAGCCCTCAGGTAAACTACGTGGAAATTGATCCTGGATCTCCAGTTAGGTCATACTTTAAACTTTCTTAAATTGTATAGCTGTGTTAGGTTCTATAACAAGTTATATTCATAATCACTTGTTAATTTATTATAGGAGTAAGTCCTGAAGTCTATATTCACACAAAACTTTCACTGATAAAATGTGTTGCCCAGCTTATTGATAGTACAGCTTGAAAAAGAAAAGGGCTAGATCAGCAGTTTAAGCATTACTCTGAAACATTCAGTCCTATCCACATAGAATTTAACGGCTAGCAGTAAGGAAGACAGGTTAATAATGATTATAAAACCACAAATTTCAGAGATACATTTTCAAAAATAACCCATTGTAAGAAAGAAGGAAATGTCATTTTCAGGTTTTCATGATACAATATAAATATAGAGAGAGGTGGACACTGTTACAAAGTTCTTTACTGATATGCTTTTAAATTCTGGGTTTACCTCAGTAAAATATCTATATAACTGTGTTTAGTAGTTTAACAGGCAGATGAAATTCTGTTCTGCTACCCTCAGGCTGCTCTTCTGTAAAATAAAAAAAAAAAGTAAAAAAGATTTCACAGCTGATTTATTTCCTTGTTATAATCTGCAGTTGCATTTGAGCTCCCATTACTTTTTTTACCCACATATGTGTTTCATTTATCACAGAGAAGTAATCAATTTTTCCTCATCTCCAGGGTGATGAAGAGGCCAGTCTTGGCCTTCCTATTAGTCCTTTCATGGATCGCTCAGCTCCTCAGTTGGCAAACCTTCAGGAATCTTTCATTTCTCATATCGTGGGACCACTATGTAATTCCTATGACTCAGCAGGGCTGATGCCAGGGAAATGGGTGGAAGATAGTGATGAATCAGGAGACACAGATGAGAACGAAGAAGAAGAAACAGGAGAAATGGAAACATGTGAAAACTCTGAATCCAGTATGTGTTTTGCTTCTCCTATTTTTAATAGGGATGATTTCATATAGTAGGTTCCTCTTAACCAAAAGCTGAGTAATCTGATGATAAAAGCACCTGACTGTGTTTAGCTTGAACCTCTCTGAGACTGAGCTAGCAAAGATGTCCCATGTGAAGTTTAACAGGTACCTAGTCATTTTGTGAGTGGAGAGACTCCCAAAGCTTCAGGACCGACACTTTATTGGTGCTCATTTACCTATTTGCATCTTGATTTTTCAGTTGTCTATTGTCAGGTTCTTAATCCTATATCTGGTATTTTTTAACTGTTGGTTATTAAGGATTGTAATTATTTCACCAGTGAAAGATGCGAGAGGGAGAAGATCTTCAGAGAAGAGGTCACTTAATTCCATTTGTTAGTAAAATAATTAGCATAGTATGGTCCAATCCTTTATTGTAGCTTCTAGGCACTGCTACAATATAATTTTTTGCAATCTATAAATAATTGATCAAAAATATTTTTATTGGCAGTGGACAAGGAAGCAGCTTCCTTTACTGATGCTAGCACTGTGCATTGATATGCTAAAACACTCTAGGTTCAGTAACTGATTTAAGTTACAGAGCTCAGAGAATTTCAATGTCACTTGACCCTCTGGACAATTGATAAGTAATGCTTATGAGCTCAAAATCATGTCTGTCCTCCAACTGTAATATCAGATATAGTTGTGTGTGTGTGTGTGTGTGTATGTGTACGTACATGCTTGCACATGTGACTACATACACGTACATATAATACATTAATATGACTGTCAGCACCGTACCTAGACTCCTGGTGGCCCTGGGCAAACTTTTAGCATCGCGCCTCTCCCCCCACCCCTTGCCAGAGATAATGATGATAATAATAATTTTTAAATTGCCATTTTTGGGCCCCCTTTCTGTCTGGGCCCTGGGCGGCACCCAGTTTGCCCATGCCTGTGTCCAGCCCTGCTTACTGTGTCTATTCTCATTTATGTAAATGTCTAGCTCACTTTTGGAATCCTTGTTGGTCTTTCTTCACATCCATAGCAAGCCACTCAAGTTGTCAACGATGTCCTCATGGCTAAGCTGGGGAACTGTGGCCTTGGTCATCTTACAGTCTGATGGCTAGGTAGCTGGCTACGGGGTCAGACCCAAAGAGTACTAGTTGACAGGAGCAAATCAGTGAGATGTAGGGTGACCAGTGGAGTCCCTCCGGGCTCGATATTTGGGCCTGCACTCTTTAACATCTTCTTTAATGGTCTGGAATCAGGAATCAGATGTGAACTGGCAAAGTTTGCAGATGACGCCAAATTATGGGGGAGGGCGGTCACACTGCAGGACAGGCTGGGGATACAGGCCGACTTGGGCACACTCTCCAGGTGGGCTGACCAAAACCTGATGGCCTTCAACGGAGAGAAGTGCAAGGTGCTGCACCTCAGTAGGAAGAACCCTCAGCATACTTACAAGCTGGGCAGTGCTACACTCGCTAGCACCGCAACCGAAAGAGACTTGGGGGTCTTGATTGACCACAAGATGAATATGAGTCAATGCGATGCTGTGGCTGGCAAAGCAAACCAAACTCTGGCGTGCATCTACTGATGCATCTCAATCAAAACCAGGGTTGTCGTCCTCCAACTTTACTCAGCCTTGGTGAGGCTGCAGCTGGAGTACTGTGTCCAGTTTTGGGCCCCCCACTTCAGGAAGGATGTGGAAAAGCTTCAGAGAGTCCAGAGGAGAGCCACTCATATGATCCGAGGCCTGGAGGGCAGGCCGTATGAGGAGAGGCCAAGGGATTTGGTACTCTTCAGTCTGGAAAAGAGAAGGCTCTAGGGGGACTTGGTAGCAGCCTACAATTATATAAGAGGGGTACATCAGGAGCTGGGAGAACAGCTGTTCACCAGAGCTCCCCAAGGAATAACAAGGTCTAATGGACATAAACTCCAGGAAGGCCAATTTAGACAAGACATAAGAAAAAAATTCTTTACGGTGCACGTGTCCAGGGTCTGAAACAGACTCCTCCCAGAGATAGTGCAAGCACCTACTCTGGACTCTTTCAAAAAACATTTGGATATTTTTCTTGCTGGGATCACTTTATCCCAGCTGACTTCCTGCCTATGACGATGAGGTCCCTTCCAGCCCCTAATGTCTATGAAGTTGATTGTGTTGGGAAAGGGGGGAGTTGTTCGTTTGTTTTGCCTTTTTTAAAGAAAAATGGTATTTCTTGTCTTGTTCTATGTTTGTTGTCTTTTTGCTTTCATTGACCACCACATTCTTTGTGCACCAGAAGAAAAGGTCAGCAGGAGCACCAAACTTATACTCATCTACTTTGTTCTTCCAAACTGTGTGGAACTGTCAGCTCCTCCTGAACATTCCCTAATGTCATCTTTATTTTTGATTAACCTTAAGTGTTTTCTATTAATTGTAGGGTTTTTTCCCCACATGGTTAACAAAGATGTTAGAATTGGCCCAAGTACAGGACCATTGGTCACTGTTAACTCTTGACACATTTAAAATGGGCCTTTAATTCTGACTCTTTTTTCAGGCTGAGGTTATGGGCACACAACCAACTTCCAGCAAGGGGAGCTAGGATGTGAAAATGTGGTAAGCTACCTTACATTTACCACAGGACAAAACCAGGCATTTATGAAAAGGCAGTGAACGACTACAAGTTCACACCTTAATTTACCTTGCTGTAACTTGTTCATATGCCCATATCCTTGGTTGCTAGTCTCTTACCACATGGCTAAGTATAGCCTGTTGTAAAGAACTATGTCAAAAACTTTGAAAGTTCAAATAAAGCTTTCCTGCCAGATTTACTTTATCTTATATATTATTAACATGCTTGGAGGACTTTAGTAGATTAGAGGTGTACAGTTTTCCTTCACAGAAGCTCCGCTGTTTTGGCCTGGTATCCAAGTCTGTATTCCGTTTTTAGCTATCCATCAGTTTTACGTGCATTGCAATATTATTTCCTAGTGTATAGGTCTCTGGAGCACACATTAAAAATAAAGAGGGATCCTACATTTGCTACTTCAGGACTGACATTGTGTTGGTTCTCATGTTTAATAGATGGTTTGACTAGGAGATCACATACACTTAAGATCTTGAAGCTGTTTGAAGCATTCACCTCTGGGTCTGGAGACTTGTTTTTTTGAACTAATATACGTTTTATTTTGATCTCCCACATCTTTAATGAAAAGCACAGATGTAGTGTAAATATGTCATCAGCATCCCTTGTCTGGACATGGCCCCGTTTAAGTTTACAAATTCCAGTTAGATCTCAGTTCAGCATAAGCTGAAAAGATTCAGATGTCTCGTGTTATCAGTGTGAGTTAAGCATCTAATTTGCCCACATGCATCAGATCTACAGAGCTCTTTGGAAGATAATGAAAACCTTTTTGTAAATAAAGTATCTTTTTAAAAATAGGAGGAGAAAAGAAAGCTTGCAGAAAGCTTGTAATTACAGTCAGACAATTAACTGGAATGTTTTAGATAAACAGACTCATTAAAGACTAAATACTGTATTGTTTGACCTGAAAACCATTGCTGTAGCATATAAACAAGCAATTTTTTTGTTATGTCTGACTTCCAGAAAGTCCTGCTGTGAATATTAGAGTTAGACTGGTTCAGTCTTTATTGGTTCAAACAAAAATCTCAAGCCACAACAAATTCTTTGTGATCTCTGCTGAGAGCTGCAAGATTTTGAGTCACCTAGGAAACCTAGGATAGAATGTTCTAATATGGTGTGTTGGAGGAATAGAGGTTTCTTATTAGTATTAAAACTGAAGTTCCCTACAGGGAACCAAGAGCTTTCTAATGAAGGATTGAGCTGGATTTGGACTGTGGTACAGTGAAAAGCTCTTTGTTTCCTGTTCAAAAGCTTCAAGGACTAAACATTTTGGATCCAAACATAGACATATTTTAGGCCACCTGCAAAATCTAATCTACGCAAATGTATTTGGCACAAAACATTCTTCTTTGTCACTTTGTTTTCAAAAGAATTATTGGAGAGGTTTATTTTTTTTAAGTGCTACAACTGCCATTGCCACTATTAAGGATTAGGGAAAGCCTTCAGAATTTGTTGCGATAGGAATTTTAACTATCCAAATTCTATTGCCCTCAGCGTATAGGACAGTCTCTACATTAACAGACAGCTACGTTGGGTCAGCAAAATGATCCTGGCACAAGCAACTTTGATGTGGGGTACAATGAAAAGTAAAAAGTACTAGTAGGTTGGTGTTTAGAACCCAGGAGGAACAAAATTCCAAGGCTATGATGTTATTGGCTATATTTCATTATATTAAGCATCCAGATAGTCCATCAGTTTTAGAATTCAAATGTCATAACAACAACTGTACAGTATAGTGCATGTAGATAAAACCTACATCTGGATTTTTCACTCATGTTATTCGTAATCTGTTAAATTCAGCTACATTTTGATAATGGCGTACTGTGTCCTTGGTCTTTGGGAGGGAAGGGACATAAGTAGGGACCTTCCAAATTCATGGCAGGAGTGGAGTGCATGGCAGCTCCTTTAATTTTAATCAGGAAAGCCAAGGTGGCAACCGAATTTAGGTTAGCCACGGGAGTCGAGGGTTATAAGAAGTCCTTCTTTAGGTATGTAGGCAGTAGAAGGAAAACAAATGGATGTGTGGGACCCCTGCTCAACACCTTTGGACAGCTGGTAACCAACATTCAGGAAAAAACTGAACTCTCTCTTAAATGCCCACTTTCCTTCGGTATTTCACCGGACCAAGGGGAAAGACAAGCGAGATAAGACTCATAGGGGGTGTCATTGTGAATGAGGCTCAGAAGTGCCAGGAGAGGGAAGAGGCACTGCAGAGGATGCAGAAGGAGCTGACAGTGTGGATGTCAAGGCCCCCCAGAAGTCAGCACAGTATGGCCTGAGGAGCCGTGTAACAAGGATGGCCGTGTTATCCTAGGGCCCCTCGACCATGCCAATTTATCCCCATGGGCACCCTCTTTTCTCACCCACCACATCTTGATGAAAATATAATATAGGGAGGCTGCCTTCACGTCCGGTTGGACACAGTCCTGATGGACTTCCCTGAACCCCATGGGTCCCCAGACCCCTTGTGGATCCGGTTTCAAAGTAGATGTTTCAGGACACCCCAGCTTATGGGTTATATGTGTGGCTCCAAACCGCACCTTTACCATGCCCCAAGCCTTGCAGATGGTATACACACAACATCCCTCCGAAGCCTTGTTTTTACTCACCTCGGGTTGTCACTGGGCTTTGTGTAGCCCTTTCTGTTTCTGCACCCCTCAGCACTGGGCTCTCCACAGCCCTGTTTCTGCGCCCCTTGTGCCATGCCCTCTCTGGAGCTGGGGTCTGCGCACCCCTCGTTCCATGCCCTCTCTGGCGCCGGGGTGCCCACACTGCCGTGGGCCCCCAATGAGGCCTCCTCCTTCCCCAAATAGCCTCTCCCAAACCACCGGTTATTATGAACAGCAAACAAAACATAAGCCCCTGGGCTATAACATAACACATAAGCTCCCATCATTTTCCACCCCTTTAAAAGAATCAAAGTTTGCCCCAGGCATTCCCAGAAGCTTGACTCACCCTCAGGCCTCTTCCCCTAGCTCCCTCTAGGAGGGCTCCTTCCCACTTGGCTGCTGGCAGCAAACTGCCCTCCCTAGTTCCAGCCTGGGGATTTATAAGGGCCCAGGGCCCTGCCCTTTCCAGTTAGCTGACAGGTGCAGGTGCAGGCTAATTTGCTCTCTAGCCTGTTGCCCTGATAACCTGCACCTGGGCTTCTGGCTATCTCTTCGGGCTCTCCCCAGACAGTTTCTGCTTTTCTAGGAGCAAACACTTCAGTGCCCTGCGACAGAGGGCATGCCAGGAATGGCAGCCTTCCTACTATGGATGCTGAGTGGGTGCAATACCAAGTAGAAAAGCTAGACATTTATAAGTCAGCAGGACCAGATGGACTCCATCCAAGAGTGCTGAAGGCGCTGGCTGAGGTCATTGCGGTACCCCTGGCAGAGCTCTTTCATAATTTGTGACACACAGGGGAAATCCGTGAGGACTGGAAGAGGGGCAACATTGTGCCCATCTTCAAGAAGGGGAAGAGGGAGGACCCAGGCAACTATAGGCCAATCAGCCTGACCTCTATCCCAGGGAAAATCCTGGAAAAGCTCATTAAAGTATCTATGTGCAATACGCTCATGAAAAGTAAGATTCTGAACAACAGCCAACATGGCTTTGTCGCGGGTAGGTCTTGTCTTACCAATCTCAGCTCCTTCTACGACCAGATCTCTCGCCACCTGGCCATGGGAGAAGAGGTAGATGTTATATACCTAAACATGCAGGGAAACCTGAAAAATAAAAGGAGCCTCCACACACCCCACTGCTCACTCCTGATCAGCAGGGAGGTGAAAACTCTGGTTTTAAATATGGTGCTGTTTTTGCTTCCTGACCAGTTTGTCACACACAGCATGGCTGCCAGGGCCCCTCGGCTAATCAGCGCTGAGTGGCAAAAATGGCACTATATTTAAAACTCGGTTTTTTGCCTCCCCACCAATCAGGAGTGAGCAGCAGGGCCCCACCACCAATGAACAGTGACAGGGTGTACAGGGGAACCTGCAAGATTAAAAGAGCTGCCACACACCCCACTCGCACTGTGAATTTGGTAAGTCCCTAGACATAACAAACAAATGCTGCTGTGTTTACCCATGGGGAGATCGTACCTCTTGCTACCATTGCACTACTCTCTTCAGAGCAGACATGAAGCATAAAAATAAGAGGATTTTGTGAAGTAGCAAGTCACATATCCAGGAAGAGTTTGAAGTGGCTGAGTCCGAACCTGGCAACACTTAGCATCAAAAAGGAGTGCTTGAATGTGTTAGGGAAGAGGTTGGCAACATAGAGCCCACAGGCCACATCTGGCCTACAAAGCTACTGGATCCAGTCCATGGAATCTCAGAGCTTTGCCTGTGCCCACACTGGGGCTGAACAGCAAGGAGCGGCACCAGGGCCAGGGATTTGGAAGCTGTGCCAGTGCCACTTCGCCCTACTCCTTTCCCCGTCCCAAGGCTGTGACATGACTATAGTGTCCAGTTGGAGGGGAGCTGCACCAGAGTGGAGATTGTGGCATGAGAGCAGTGAAGGGTGAGGAGGTGAAGTTGTAGTGCTGTGGAAAAAGCTGCCAGCTACTCGTCTCCAGTGTAGTTCCCCTTTGGCCAGAAGCTGTTCTTGCACTGCAGCTGGGGAACGGGGCTGCGAAGAGCAGAGGCAGAGGCACTGGGAAAGCCCCCCTGCCACTGATGGGCTGCTGAAGCCACGCAGCCCATGCCAGACTGGAGTCAGGTTGTCTCAACCCATGTCTTGAGAAAGGTTGCCAGCCCCTACCTTAAGGAAAGTGCTCTCTGCTGTCAGTTGCATACCATTAAGTGCTGGGTGTCTCTGAGCTATATAGCATCCCAGTCAACATATGCTTTGTTGGACACACAGCTGGGACTTAAGATGCGTGGAGATCTGTTTGTTTTCTTTGGAGTTGTAGGCAGGGCTTTTTTAAATAACTTTATTTTCAAGAGTGTGCAAATAGACAATGACGTGCAGTCTATTGTTCTTCCTCACCCCACAATCATCCCCTTGTCGCAAGAAAATCAATTCATCTTATATTTTACAGGAAAGAAAAAATTCAAGCGGAGGAAAATCTACTGCCAGATCACTCAGCACCTGCTTCACAACCATAAAAGGTGGAAGAAAGTAATTGAAGATGAAGAAAGGTTATCAGGGAGAGAAAAGCAAGGTGTAGACCAATCTACACTGCACCAATCCTCAGAACAAATTCAGTCCATCAGGGAAGAAGAGGAGGAGAAAGGGAAACCCAAAGAGGAGGAAGAAGAGAATACAACTATTGAACTGAAACAATGACAATATTTTCAGCAGTATTTTAGACAAAAGGACTTGTGCACAGACTCCTTTTCCAAGCCAGCACAACGTTTAGACACAACACTGTAGAAATATGGGATGATGCATCTACAACTGTTTAATTTGTTTCTGTTTCCTTTTTATGGTGAGGTACATTGTTTAAACTCCTCTGCTCAAGGAAGCTTTCACACTGCAACACCGGCTTTTACAGACATTCTTAAAGGGGTTGGGAGGGAGGGGGATGGAATTATATACATAGCCAGAATTATTGGCTGTGCACTTCAGCAAAATACATTTAATTATATATTATGGTCACTGTGATATTACAGAAGGAAGTTGTCAGCGGAAATGCTGCTTCTAAAGCACATTTGCAGTTAACTGTAAGGTACCTGTTAAGTAGCTTTTGCTCTTACTGCTGAAGGCTAAAAGTTCCAAAGCTTTATCAGAATGCTGATACATCCTGCCAACATATATGTGTGTGGGGGCATGTGTGTGTGTTTGGGTGGATGTAATATATTATAATGTGGTGTGAGTTCTTATTAGACTGGTATAGCACATGGCTCAAGACATGTGAACAAACAGAAGGCCCCAGGTTTAGGAAATTTGTGCCAGTTGGAAAGTGGAGCCCTTTGTAAGGCACTCTGATTTTGCAGTAACTCCTGAAGTCTCCTTTCACATTCTGGCTGC
>NW_005842861.1:164656-179909 GCF_000455745.1 Alligator sinensis | reverse complement strand
TCCAGCAGGAGCCAACCCAATCAGGCAGCTGAGGTGGTACCACTTAGTGGAACTGAGTTCCCAACCACCTGGAACCACCTTCTGCTAAACTGCTGGCAACAGGGATGTGCCATGAGAACTGTTCTCCCAGAAGAGTTAAAGGAGGTTTGTGTGGCACACATTGTTACTGATCTTCACAAAAACTGGCCCTCTGTACACCTTTGAATGGGTTTATGGTTTCAGAGGGCACTGAGCGTGTGCAAGAGAGAAAGCATGGAAATCAATTGCACACTATATCATTCTCCCCCCCAGCCTTACATTTCCCCGTGTCAGTGGCCAAAAACATTTTAAAACTGAAGCTTAAATTGTCATCTATTAAATGCAGCCAGAGGAGAACTGTGGGACCAGCGGCTGCTTGAGATCAAAAGGCAGTTAGTGCTTTACCAGAAAGGTGGGCATAAGGGACAGCTGCTTGTCCACATTAGCCAGATACTTATGCCTCAGCAACCACTCATACCAGCTTCAGAGAATGTGGTCTGGCAGCAAAGGTGCTGGATGGCGGTAATTTGCTTGATCCCACCAATGTACCAATTGCTCTTTATTATAATTATTATTATTATTTTTAAGAAAAAATTTGGGCCTGTAGAAAAACAGATAATTCTTTTTTGTCTGTTTCTCTGTTGTTTATGCTGTGAGCCAAATGTCTATTTAAAAGGTTGATATTCACTTTCATTATTTTATTTCACAATATTATATTTGTCAGTGATTAGTTATCTAGATGTAAATATGGAGAAATTTTTATGGGTTCCTGTAGATAATGAAATCTTTAAGAAAAAAAAAGGGGGGGGGAATGTTTTTGTAAAGGTAATTTTTTAAAAACACCATTTTTTATAAAGAGTAGCCATTTCCTAGCCCAACAAATGAGGTCTTGAGTGGTTTGTATAGAGCCTTATGGGAAATCACTGGTCTACAGTATCAAGGAATTGACATATTAATGCTTACTGTTGACTGTGTAGCATCAGTTATTACCATGCAAACTAAAGATTTATGATCCTACAAAAGACTCTGAGTTTAGTATCTCACAGGAGAGTGGACTGATGATGTATTTCTCTTAGAATGTGATCCTGCCATTCTTATCTAAAAAATGGCATTCAGCAGGGCTACTTATCTGAGTAAAAAATTGCTTGCAAAAGTAAAAGTTTGCAGGAGCAGCCCCTCCTGTATCAACTCAAGTTTCTGATATATCCAGCCCTCACCTCCTTGTAATTATGCCCTTCACCGGATTTCATGATTCATTGGTACCTCTTGGAAAATGACAGAAAACATTCTGTTCTAAACCAACTTGTGTATGTGGCATCACTTTTGTATTTTTCTCCACCTCATTCGTCATTTCAAATGGACCTTGGCATGAAAACAGTCTTTGTTTCTTACAGGTTTCCTTTTCTTCTTATCCTTTCTTCTCTATAACCTTCTGGAAGTGGAAGACATACTCCACTGTTTGACAGCATGACTTTGGATGGTGTCAGCAACAAAAGGATCTGATTAATTTCCTCCTCCAAAAAAAATTAGTGACTGTACTTATCTCATTTTTCTCTCCCTGTCTTTTCTAAATAAGTACAATTTAAAAAAAATCAAAATTTATTCCAAGCAACATTGGATATCTTTCAAAGATTTCTCCAAGGCACTGGTAGATCTGCAACAATTCAAGCTTGTGTTCCTATTCAGACAGTCCCATAGTTTGTTTTTATAAATAAGATAAAACAGAAACTTCTCCCATTTTTTGAAGCAAAAATCAAACTCCCTGAGATATTGCAGAATTTCATGTCCCTGTGTGTTTTGCAGTGGATGCCAGTTGGAGATGGATTTAATATTTTAAATTAAAACAAAAGTAAGAAATATCCTGATTTAGATAAATAAACCATAGCTCAAAGATGTTAGTAAGAGTACGCTTGCTGTAATAAGGGGGAGACATCCTAAATATGAGGCCAAATCCTGTTAGCTTTTTATTCATATAAATAATCCTGTTGAAGCCAAAAGAATTCCTTGCATGAGTATGGTCAAAAAAAATTAGTGACTGTACTTATCTCATTTTTCTCTCCCTCTCTTTTCTAAATAAGTACAATTTAAAAAAAATCAAATAAAAAAAATCAAATTAAAAAAAAAAGTGAAAGTACAGGTTTGCCTATGCAAAATATTGCTTAAAATAGAGCTATAGGAGAATTTAAGGATATTTCCTTCATTGTCTGTTAGTTTTGGTTGCTACTGAACACTCTCGGTGCCCTTTTGGGATTCATTGAGCTCACCTTTATTGCTAGTGTTGTAATGCAGCTGATGGCACAGATTAATATACTATTATACAAAGCTATTTTGTGGATGCAATGTGACAAACTCAGGTCTTTCTGTCTGTCAGGCTTGGAACAAGAACAATGACCGTTATTTTATCTAAGCTGTGTAATAGGGGCAATTCTAGTGAAATCAGAGCCGGATGGAACTGATTAACTTGACAATAGATTACTGCAGCATTCAGTCAGTAAAATATCCATTTTATCTAGTCACCAACCAAGTAATACTGTTGCACTCCACATGGCTACTGGCAGAGTACAACTTCAGTAGGTGGCAAACCATTTATAAATTTCACCCAGTATATTTGGAAATGTGTTTTCAGCAAGAAATGACCAGGAAACGTCCCAGGTGTGTGTTTAATTAAGAAACAATTTGTATTGAATACAGTTTAGTTTAGTTTAGTTTTGTTTTATGGGGTTTTTTTGTTCTGGGTTTTTTTTGTTTTGTTTTGGTGTTTTTTTTAATAGATAACAAACAAGTAGTTGGTTACCTGATTTATGTAATGATCTTGGTCCAAGAAAAAGGGAAGAGCTTTCAGTGAGAAGTTGCAGGCTTTTTTTTTTTTGTTTCTGCTTTCCTCAGTGCTTCAGTATTGTTGTTCCCAAATAAGCACCATCTCTGCAACTTTCTTTTGGGTGGGGGTGGAATAGGGGAGCGGGAATGAATTAAGTTCTATCTCCAGTGTTCAGTTTGCAGGTAATGAACAAATTGAATTTTTAAAAGTTGATATGAAGATCTGGTATCTACGACATACAAATTATTTATTAAATGCTGAAGAAAACAAATACCACTTAAAGAATCAATCCCGTAATGAAAAAATGATCTCTTTGATGAGAGGAGCCCAGGCCTCAATTTTAATGGCGTAAAAAAAAAAAGAAATATAGGTTATGATGCCAATTTTCAAACAAATGTCATTTGTCTTCTCTGTTGTAATCACAAAATATTTTTGTAGTGTTTTGTGTTCCTCATTTTGGAAAGAAGTGTACTGACTGACCATGTAACCACTGCATGCAGAAATCCTTCTTTTCTCCATCTTCTCATAATGATACCCCATTTGCTGTTGAGTCTTGTTGCTGGTAATTGAATATGGCTCATTTGTCAGTAGTCATGTTTTGCATTTCTTCTGCAGCACACAGATGGTAGGGACTGGCTAAAAACTCACACTGTTTATGTAAATGCCGTCAAAATGGAACTTAGATTATAAGCACTCTGAATGTTGTTTTCTGGAATCAGAATCTGCCTAGGTCAAGAAAATAGCAATCATGACTATGTTCAGGTGGTCAGATAAATTTACCTTCATTTGCTCTAATACTAATAGGAATCTGGTATCACACTATGAGTTTTGATCCAATGTGACACCTATCACCACACGTCTTAGATATCTACTACCTGTGTTTTAGATTTTTCCAGGTGCTGCACTCAGACAGTAGGGCTTTGAGTTGCAGGGCTTTTAGAGGGAATAAGGGATTCTGTTGTGCTACTGATGACATTTCAAGTTTCTATTCTCTGTGAGTGAGATTCACTTGTTATAGAGAATTAGAAAATGACACTGTATTACTAATGTCCTATTTTGAGTGTGTACATAGGCCTGAAGTGGTGTAAGGGCAACATACTGGCTCTTGAAGGGCTGAATTTCACTTCCTGAGAGTAGGCTATTCCAAAGGTAGATATATTTTTGGGAAATATTTTTTTTAAATGGAAAGAATACATATTCTGCTCATTACTCAGGTTTTACTCAGGCCTGTGACATGAGAACTCTCCCTATGATCAATAGATCATATCCTGCATCAAGAGCCACACTTGCTCAGCCACCCTTTAAAACCTAGGATACATAGTCCAGCAAAGGGTTGAGAGCTGCAATGAAGGAAACCACACTTGTGCATGCATACTACACCCTGAAATGGATTTAATATTGTTACCTCAGTGAGGTGCTTGGGTGTGTTCCAATAAAATTTCTTGGAAAGGCATCTTAGTATGCACCTAGATAGCATTGCTCAAAGGTGACTGCATTACACCTAACACCTAAGGTATAGTATGTACAGGGTAGGTGTGGCATGCTTCACTGCAGTGTTCCCTGGTACAATCCTTTGATGCAGATGTGCTCCAAGTATTGTAGCAGTCTAACTGCCTAGATTTCAAATGTACTTAAGTGACTAAGTACAGGTAGGCACCTAGTGAAATTTTCAGCTTAAGTAGATTAGGTGCTGAATGCACCTTGATTTAAATATCTGCCACCTTTTGGCCAGTTAGGTTCTTCTGAAGGTCCCAGTCAGTGCCTCTCTGCCTCTTAAGTGCCTCAGTGCCTTTGAAATCTGGGTTCATCTCCTATCTTTAAGGCACTTTTTAAAAAATAGGACTTACTAGGATTTTCATTATGATTGGGCTCCTAAGCGCCTGTTGCTTTTGAAAATGGCACTTGAACTCATAAGCCACTTACTTGGTTTCCAAAATTTTAATTTTAGTTAAAATTGAGGCAAGATGTTTCAGTTGGGCCCCAAAATATTAATAAATCCCTTACAGAGCTGGGCTATCTTACTTCATAAATGAGTTATGATTTTCCATTAATGGGAGCATTGCTGTGTACATCAAAGTGTCAAGTCATCACCATGTCAAGTCTGTTGTCCCACTGATTTCTGCAGGACTGTTTGAGATATGAGGTGCTTCTCAGTACAAGTCTGGCTGGCAGAATAAAGTTCAGTATACCAATAAAGTAGATGTTTTGTCAACTTATATCTCAGACATACCAGTTAAGTAAGCCATGCAAGTTCCAATGGCACTCTTCTTTGATGCATACTAAAATATTAACAATCAAAATGACTATGCATTATTTGGGGTTAAAACGAAAAAGTAGATTGTCAGAGTACTGCACTTCCATCTTTCTAGTGAAGAGGCATTTTCACACTTTTTGGTATAACTCACAAGGTTTTCATATTATATTTACATTATTGCTATTGTTATATTTTCCTCTATTCACATTGATGTGGTTGAGACATTCTGAAGTCACATACTAACCCAGAAAGATTTTAACTGAAGCAGGAGTGATGTGCGACAAGAATAAATGGAGCATTTTTATGACATATTAATAGCCACATTGCTTGGCTGCAGGGTACCTGAGGTTTTATCTAGAGCCAAGGGTGTGCCTTTTTTATTCCATTAAAGAACTGTACTTACAGTGCACAGAGGAAATAGGCACCAAGAATCAGTCAGTCTTTTCATCCTTGGAAGGGGATATTTGCCTAAAAACTTCAGCATCCCCAAGTTGGCAGCATAACAGTGATGTAATTAGCTGTGAAGCTGATATGATTTTAAGTACAAATGGAGAAGGTTAAGTTGGCAAGTCTCAGAAAAGACTGAATGAAAACACAGTTTGAAATAAACTTGAAACAATAAAATGAACTTGTACTTTCTTCCAAAGCAAGAAGTAGTACTGCTAGTGTGTGAGGCAAGCATTACATTTCAAGTTTGATAACACAAGTCCTGTTTGGCATTCAAGTATCCATGAATGACTAAAACCACTAAAGAGAATTTTACTTCCCTTAGACTGAGAAGGAGTAGGAGAAATTTTAAATGAACTTACAATCTGAGGAGCCCTTTGAGGTCTGTGTTGTTAATCAGCATAACCAATGGCAGCCTGTATTGAAGAACAAGTCAATTCAAGAGGGGTCAAGGGGGAGAAGATATGACTTTACTGTGTCTTTGGCCAGCATCCCGCCTTCTCAAAGAAAATGTGGCCATTAAATACCAGAGAAGGGACTACTAGAATAATTAAAATGGTGGTGACATTTACTTTAAGCAGTTGAAGAATTAAATAAATGGGTTGCTTAATGGAGGCAGATGGCTCTTGAAGATGGAGTAAAATCAAATTCAGTAAAATAAATTTCATAGATTTCATAGACATTAGGGCTGGAAGGGACTTTGGAAGATCACCGAGTCCAGCCCCCTGCCCCAGGGGCAGGAAGTCAGCTGGGGTCATAGGATCCCAGCAAGATAAGCATCCAGATATCTTTTGAAGGTGTTCAGAGTAGGTGCTTGAACCATCTTCAGCAGCAGTCTATTCCAGACCTTGGAGGCTTGGACAGTAAAGAAGTTCTTCCTTATGTCCAGCCTGAAAAGGTCATGGATATTTCACGATAGTGTGGTGGTGTTTCTGGACTGCCTGATGAATAAAAGTCCCTAATTAGTTTGCTTACATCCAGTTTACAAAAAGGAATCCTCTGGAAGTAATTGGAAACAGTTTTAGTGACTGCTGTTTCTGAAGTGAAATTCACCCCTGTGCCGAGAGGCCTGTGCAATGCTCAACGTACAACATAATTCCCAGTAAAATCCTCTTCTGAGGATTTAAATGGTGGGGATAAATGCCAGCCTAAGCATGGACAGCCACCTCTGTGCTGGATGGGTAAATATTATCCTGACGTTTTCCAGACTGCCATTTTCTTGAATCCTTAGGAAGTGATAAACTATGCCCAGTTTATATTAAATATACTGAAACAATCATATGAAATAATGTCCGAGCAGTTTTTAAAGTCCATTGCATTATGCAACAAAAGGGATCAAAAGATTGACCTCTACCAGGCTTTGTGGCAGTAACTGAACCATAACAGGAATCATTGTTTTTATGCGGTTAACCTTAAGAAATTGCCAGTTTTGCTTTGGAAGCCTATGGAAGGATCCTGCTTCCCATACCTCAGTATTTGCAGTATTCCCTACATTTCTGGACCCAAACTGGCCAGTTTTTAAGGCTGATCTTGTCATCTACATTTATAATCATCCACCCCCAGGTCATTGGCTCTTTGTCTAGCTTTTCTGAACGAAAGAAAGTGTTTTGGACCCAAGTATCTGAATCATACAATTCTATTTTTACACAAACCTTTGCTTGGTGGAAGAGGAGTAAAAATCAATAATGTCTGTTTTAATTGGTGTCTTTGGGTGGCTATCTAGGTTATTTGTTTTGCTATTTCTGAATGTAAGTTTCATATTATGTTTAGGCTATGACAGTTCCACAGTGTTACACCATTTCTGATGAGCCACAAAAGCAACCTGAAATGTTTTGATGTATGTGTGCATTAACATGCATGTGGAGCTAATGAAAAATTTGTTGGCATGCAAATATTGTATTCCAACTGCAAAGTAACTGAGAGAAACGGCATGAGTTTTGTCTTAATGCTATATTTAAACAAATAAAAAGAAATGTAAAGAATGTTTATAGTCAAAGCTAAGGACCAGTGCACTCACTAATGTGGCAAACAAAAAAAAGTTATTGCTATGTTGTCTCAAATAATCCAGTATGTGTTAATTTTCATCTGGTTTGAGTTGCAGAAGAAGCTTTACTTACAGCCATTAGCCTGTAGGTGGTATAGGACCAGAGACTGTGGAGAAAAGAAAGGTATATGAGGGATTGAAGGGGTAGGGAGCAGAGAGAAGCACATAGTTGGGAATTTAATGTGATGTCTATACAGTAGCTGGAGAAATCTCTCAGGATATAAAACAGTCCAATACTATATCACCTTAATTTGGTTTGTTATTAGTATTGCTCTGAAGCAAATGGGCTAAAAGTTTCCGTTCTTCAACACTGTCTTCCTACACACAAAGAACACTTAGGAACTATTACTCAATGTGAATTAAGAGTTACAGTTTGCATTTAAATATTTATATGGAAAATAGTTGCATTTTTTCCCCTGACTATAGTAGCATTGCCATGGTGTTAAAAAAAAAAAAATCGACGCCTCTAACGTGAAAAACAATTAAATAATGATTAATTGTTTGCCATGCATGTATATTATGTTTTGGGTAGAAAGCCCCATCTAGGTTAGGTATTAATACTTTCCTTCCCCCTGACAAAAACCGAAGCATAATGAAAATCTACATCCTACTGCAAAGTTTTAGTTTTAGGTATTTATTGACTTAATATAATATTTCAAATCAGTATCTTTAAAAGATCAAAGACAGCATTTATAACTTATATAATGTTGTTTGTACTTTAACTGTTTTGACTATGTCAATATATAGTTAATCCTTCTGAAAATGCTCAGTTATTTTCTTATTTTATAGCTGATATAACATACTTGCAAGGGGGAAAGGAATCTTAAGTTTGCATTCTTTTTTTTTCATTGCGATGCATACTGTAGCTCATGCTTGCTTAACTGATAACATTTTCACTGATGGGTGGCAGTTTATTTTTTTAAGGCTTTTGATCAAAGAAAATCTAGTACTGATACTGCAACAGAAATTTCATTTAAAACTTGCCTGAGCAAAACCATGTAAAAGTAGTAACAATGTAAGTGACTCAAAATTTTAGTATGGTTTTGTCATCTGGACAATGCTGAGATCCAGTGCCTGTGTTTGTGTACATATAATACACACACAAAAAAAATGTGTTGGACAGCAGACTGAATCCTGTAAAAAGTAATAGTGAAATCATTCTGCCAAGTTCAAAATATTTTCTGAATGAAAAATTTAGATGTGGTCATTATTTGAAATAGCTTTTTTTCTCTCAAGTTTTTTGAGCCAAACTGAAGAATCTATTTATCCTCAAATCTCACATTTAGGACAACAGAAGCTGTTGGCTACAAAAGAAATTTTGTTTGCTCCCTTTGAGGTACTGAATCATTTTAAATCCCATTTCATGAGGTTTAGACTCCAGTCTACTTCTAATTCAGTAGGAGCTGAGGATGCTCAGTATCCCAAATAATCTTTTATATATGATCTAGGTCTTAATCAGTTCTAGTAGTCATTTGCTAGTAAATTGAAACTGTAATATAAATTAAACTATCCTTCATGTTTCACTTATGGAGAAACACATTTTTATAAGGTTATATATGAAAAGCTTGTCTGTGTATCTTGGGTATTCCTATAAAGCAATATTTTAAAAAATAACTGCCAACCAAAGTGGCAATGCAGAAAAGTGCCATCTTATTCAGGATTTGTACATGCCAATTTTTAAAAAAGTGTTCTTTTCACTAAGTACTACATACATTAATTTATATTTATATATTGCCAATATTGTTGTAACCAAACTTGTTTTTAAACACGTCAAGAACAAGGCCTTGTAATTTTTAGGTGATGATCTTTCATAAACAGAATAATTCTTTTCCTTTCACTAGTATCTTGCACTCAGTACATGTAGCAATACTTAATATATTCCCTTCACAAGTATTTGTTAAGTGATTTAGTTAATGGCTGATAAATGTTTTGTACAAAATAGATTCTGTACAGGAAAAAATCTTTTAGATAAACATTATTTATTTTTACTGTTTTGTAAGTTAGACACTATAATGAAGCTCCTTTTTGCCAGAATTACTGGAAGTGCCTCTTGGTAAAATGTATAATACAGTAAATATGTCTTAGATATACTTGTCACAAAATGAACAATTGTGGATGTTGCAATGTCAAGACAACGTACAACATAAATATAATTCTGTGGTATCATGCTGGCTGTGTTTTTTTCCCTTTACTTACCAGAGCTGCTTCATTACCCACCTTCCTAACCAGCATACTGCAAGAGACCTATCGCCCTGTTAAACTCTAATCCAAAACTCTTGATGAAGTCAATGGAAAGACCTGAGTCAGGTCCTTATTCAGGTATTTTGTCTCCAGTAGTCACCAATGCCTTACACTGCAGAAGAAGGTGAAAAAAAATCCATTTGCAAATAACACCATATCTTACTAATAGATGCCCTAAGCATTTTTAATTGAGATTAAGTGCATGCTTTAAAGTTAAGCATGTGTAGAGTACCTCATTAAATCAGAGATATAGAGAAGATATGGCTGCACGTTATAATGGATGCTAACACTGACCTTTCTAACTTTGTTGTTTTCATGTGTTATTTTAGAGCACTTTATGGGAAGGGACCTCTTGGACCATCAAGCTGCATCCCCAGAATTCATAGGCTGTCATTTACTCAAGGAATCTTCCAAAGTGTCACTTCAAATGCTCACAAGACCCACACCACCACACTACAAAGGAAGACAAAAGCTCCCCCAGATTATGTCTTCTGGCCTATGATAAGACTTTCTTACTCTCCCCGTAGCTGGTGATGAATATGACCCCGATTGGAATGTTGGGACCCCTAGTCAAAAAACTCCATTTTTCTAAGTACTAACAGGAGCATCAATACACACCGGCCCTATTCAATGTCCCCGTGCTTCAGAGAAATATGAAAAAGACAGATGTATCAACTGGTTCTTTGCCCCAGAAGAGCTCACATTATAAATCTGTGATGCTAGGCAGAGGGAAGTGACATGCTATAGAGAGGGAACAGAAGAAAACAGGCAAAGATTATAGCAGAAATGTCACATGGTTAGTCAGTTCAATTATCTGCTCATCTTTCTCTCTCTGGTGTTCCAATCATTTTTGTAGTTCTCTATAAGTTTTCAAAACCTGTTTTAAGACTGGGTGCTAGATCTCAGCACAGTATTCCTATAGATGTCTCACTAATACCATGTAGATTTGTGTTCCTTTTCTTACTCAATGTTTCCCTAAGGACTGTGTTCAGTACTAGGGCTGTGTGAAGCTTTGGGTGGTGATGCAATTCGGAGGCAATTCGGCCCGATTCGGTGGCTGAATCTCCAAATCTGAATCAAATCAGGGGACCAATTAAAAGGTCCAAATCAATTCAAAGCTCTCCAAATCTTCAGAAAGCCCATGGTGTGCCCCCGACCTCCGCCCACTCCCCCAGCCCTCCCCATGGCTGCCCCCACCCCCAGCTCCTGGCACTTTGCCTGGGCCAGCTCTGGCCCATTAAGAAAAAAAAATGGAGAAAAGCCACAGGACTCACTGCTCCTGCAGTGGCCTTGGGGTTTTGGCAGGTTTGTGCAGAGCCCCCCGTGGGGTGGGGGGGGCAACAGGAATCACCCCCCACCCCCCGCCGGCAGGAGTGGTGAGTCAGGGGTTTTTTCATTTTTGTTTTCTCTTAAAGGGCTGGAGCCATAGCAGGCAGGGCAGTCATGGGGAGAACTGGGGCAGTGGGGGGACAGAGCCCCCAATAAATCGGGGGGCAGTAGGGGACAGCAGAGATCGCCCTCTTTCCTGGCAGCACCCACTGAGTTGGGGCTTTTTTTTTTTAAACAGCTTTTTTTTTTTTTTTTTTAAACATGTGCCGGGAGTTGGAATGGGCAGGGCAGCAGCCAAATCTCCACATCAGATTCGGCCAAATCAATTCAGGACAGTGACTCGAATTACCGAATTGAATCACTGTCCCCTGAATTGGCCTAATCCAAAGGGAATACTAGCCACTTGGCACAGGCCTATTCAGTAACTTTAACTACAGAACTGAGAATTTGTATTCAGCTATTTATCTACAATAATCCCAAAGTTCTCCTCAGGTTCACTGCTTTCCATTATTTAGCACCTCATTCTGCAAGTATGACTTATATTATTGTTTCTAAATATTTGATTGTATTAAAAATATATATAGATGGATTACCATTTTTTAAGTCAATCCAGATTGGTATTCATTTTGTAAAGAGCTTCTTTTTTTTAATCAGAAGTCTCGGCTTTACAAAAAATCAACCATTTTACTTTAGCAGGTTTACCCTTATCAACTGCAAATGCAATCTTCTAAAAGCTTGATATAAAATTTGATTTGTCTGACCTATTTCCTTGAAATTATATTGTTTGCATCTTGCCTCTCTTTACTGACAGTGTCTGATGTTAACCTTTCCATTATGATGCATAGGACTGATGGGAGGCTAGCTGGCCTATCGTTTCCCAGGCTATTCTATTTGCCTTTTTCAAATAAATATCTGTATTCCATGTTGGAAATAAACCCATTTTTCCAAGTTTCATTAACAGTGAGCATCAGAGATCTCTTTAGCCAAGCCCTTTAAAAGTCTTGTCTGAACTTCTATATTTAAGTCCCCTTATTACACAATCCCTTTAAAAATTATACATTTTAAAGTTATAACTGCCAAATTGAGATCTAGATGTTGAACTAGTTTGGAGGCTTTCAGATCTGGGGTTGGTTCAATCCATAGAAAGGAGGGAAGGCTGGATCCACAATTTGGTTCCTGTTCCAGGTTTAGATCTTGAACATCATCAGTTTAAATACACTTGGATCAGGCAGGGCTTGAGGATGTATTCAGGTTTATCCCAGTGTGAAAGGAGGGTAGAAATCTTATTCCAATGGAAAGGTCATTCATGGCACCTCTCCAAATCTTCCCCCACTGTATAATCAATGCATTCCATTGAACAATTCAACAGCAAAAGTATACAACTGGAGGAAAGCAGACCCCTTTTAATTAAGAATTCTTCATCACAAGGACTCTGCTATCACAGTAAAACACTTTTATTTCAGAATTGTAAAGTACCCTGGTTGCTTTTCAAATGGCAAAAGATTCCCATGGGAGGGGATGAGCAGAAGTTCACAAAGGAGGGGAACTTAGTTAATGAGACCACACATGAACATGCTTCTCTTACTAACCTGGGAAAGCGTAAGTGAGGCCATTGTATATAGTTGTTGCTATCTTAATTAAATATAACATTTTCCAGGTGGTCAGATTACCCTTCATTACATACATAAATCCCTTTCTCTAAAAACCACTTAAAATAGTATTTGATGCAATATTTAGTGAAGTTTTCTTTAATTTTATTTTTCAATCTTCTCAAAATCACGTGAAACAGGCCTCATTTTCTACTTGATACAACATACTTCCTATAAGACCTTAGCAAGTCACTTAGGTCTAGGTCCCCACAGGACTTAGGCACTGCAAAACTCAGCCCTGTGTGATTCTAACCTGAAGTGGTGAAGCATTTCAGTGCCTGGTTTAGGTGCCCTGTTACCCAGTGGGAGCGTCTGCACGTGACGCTGTACTGTGCATTAGCCTAAGTTAATGTGCATGAAGGGCACACGTCTATACATGCGCACCCTTAATGCACATTTAAAATGGTGAATTTAGGCCATTCTAGCTCCTATATGCATGCGAGGAGCCTGCTCCAATGCACATGGAATCCAGCGCATCAGAGCAGACTCAATTAATTAAGTCTGCTGGAGCATAGAAATTTAACACATTCCAGCAGACTCTAGCGTAATGTGTATCAGCATCCCCATGCTGAAAAATGGATGGCAGATTCCTTTGAATTAAAGCTCATCAAACGAGCTTTAGTTCAAAGCACCCTGCTGCCACTTCTTCAGCCTGGGGATGCTGATACATGTGATGCTCGGGTGCTTTTAGTTAGCATGGCTCACTAATTAAAGCACCCCCATATGCCTCCAGGAACATGTGTGAAAATACCCCTGGCAAATGCAGGTTTCAAATTGTCGTGGAAACACATGCAGCATACTTTTGGGTCAGGTCAGCAGAAGCTTTTATTCAAAAGAAACTA
The DNA here is from genome assembly GCF_000455745.1 of Alligator sinensis. NCBI lineage: Eukaryota > Metazoa > Chordata > Crocodylia > Alligatoridae > Alligator > Alligator sinensis. The sequence goes on along the minus strand of NW_005842861.1, from coordinate 166,267 downwards.
CAGCTGTAGGGGGGACTCCAAAGTGACATGGATCTCTCAAGCACTTGGAAGGGGTTCTCCCCCAAGAGCAAAATCAGGAGTCTTATATACTTTTTAACAGTCGCTTACAACTCACGTGATCATATAGTGGAGTTTGCTAGGAAAAGCAGCTACAAACAAACATTAGCTCATACTGCTTTGCTGTTATCAGGATGGGAACTTATGGGGGAGGTGAGGTTAGTTCACAAACTTCCTTCTTGCACCTGGAAATCAGAGTTGTACATACTTTTTGCTATCTTCAAGGCCACGGTGAGCGAAGTAGTTGCAGAGGAGTTAGAAAGAACAAACCCTTTCCCTTATTTGTTCTACTGTACAGAGCCAGCATTTCCCCACAAAGCGGTTATGTCATCTTATAACTCGTATGATCAAAGGTTAAGGCATTTATTTTTTCTGATTCCACAGTCCCCACTTTGAGACTATTTAGTCTCACTTTAGCCTTAAACTTTTATTCTCATGAGTCCCTCTATTTTATCATGCAGCCTTTCATGTTTTCTTTCAATTTGCTCACACTTTTGTAACATCATTATTCTAGACTCTGCCATGTGTTTTTTTGCCTTGCGAAAGCTTTTTTTGCTGGCTTTCACGCAGCAGAGGATCAGTTGCACTAAGACATAAAACATTGTCAGAACTATCAAGACAAACAATATTCTATACAGGATTTTTTTACTAAGGGCTCCGAAATCTGGGAGCCAGGAGGTTAGCCAAGACTACATTTCTTTTAGACCCCAGTTGGTATTTTTTGAGGCTACTTGATGTAAGACTCTTAACTGATTTCGAATTTCGCTAATGTCGGTGTTTATTCGCATGTCCTGATTGACATAGGCACAACAGGTGGAGTTTACTAAGGCACATACTCCTCCTTGGGATACCAATAGGTAATCTAGGCCTATGTGGTGTTGTATAGTTACTTGTGAGATCTGGGAGATCTCTTCTTGCAGAGCCTGAATTGCATCCGCAGTGGCATTTTCTATAGCTTCCATTGTGGCTGAAATGTTAATTATGGCTAGTTTCAATTCTTTTACTCTAAGCCACGGTATGAAGGTTCTCACAAATTGATGGAACCCTGTGTTTCTGGTAGCTAAGGGGTTAACCGCCCTTTTCATGTGATGGTTGAAAGTTTTTACTTGTTTCAGATATATTGCACTACACATTTCGAAACCAGGGATAACACGTCCAAGAGTGCATGCCTTCACCCAATTCTAGGGCAAGATTTTATGAGCCCTGTTTCCATAGAGCCAGTAAAGGCCTGGGGCGGAAAGGGTACTTAAATCTGAACAGGTGTTCTGCCTTATCCGGCACTTTCGGTTGACACGCATCGTATAGGACAGACCACGTTTGGCTGTGATCCAGCTAAACTTAGGATGGCAGCCAAAGTCTTTCTTCATCCTCTGGGCTCAGGTTACCTAAAGGACTGATAACATCGGCTCTTGGTCTTGATCAAGGTGGTGATTTTCCGAATGGGAGCATTCAATTTCTTCGAGGCTGGAGATGATATCTTCATTTTTCAACTGATGAATCTGGCTGGGCTGAGGTGTTGGGTTCAGGGGAGAGGTTACTAGCACTTGCACCCTG
>NW_005842861.1:161428-164104 GCF_000455745.1 Alligator sinensis | reverse complement strand
TGTGAAATGGGTGCTGCGGTCACTATCTATTGTGAGGGGCAATCCAAATCTAGGGATGAATTCTTTGAGCAATTTCTTCGCTACAGTGATGCAATCAGCATGTACGCATGGGTAGGCTTCCACCCATCCAGAGAACATATTAATAATAACAAGAATGTACTCATAAGAACAGCACTTAGGTAGTTGTACAAAATCAATTTGCAGATTTACAAACGGTCCCCATGGAGGGGGATGGGCTGTAGGTGTCGTTTTTACCCGTTGCCCAATGTTGTGAGCTAAGCAGATGGGACAGGAGCTACAGTACTGTTGTGCCATGGAAGGAAAATTTGGGGCAAACCAATTTCTATGTACTGTAGCAATCATCCCCCGCTTTGCTCGTATGGGCCACAGAGCGGGTTAAACGAGCAAGATGTGGCAAAAGCTCTCTAGGCGCCACCAGGCGGCCGTCCGGGGAGTGCCAGAGAGAGTCGGGGTGCAGTGAACATCTTGCATGCATCCAGTCATCTTTTCCTTTTTTAGGGCCTGATTTTGAAGAAAGGCCAGACTTGAAAGGCTAGCCAAAGGAGACTGGTCTGCTGAAAAACAAACAAGAACAGAGTTAGGAGCCTGTGGGCCAGAAAGGGCTGCGTTTCTGGCAGAACGGTCTGCCAGATCATTTCTTCGTGTGACATCATCAAAGGGTTTCTCATGAGCTTTACATTTAACAATAGCAATAGCAGAAGGCAATTGAACAGCTTCTAAGAGCGCTTTTACATAACAACCATGATTGATTTGGGTCCTTGATGAAGTAAGGAACCCTCTTTGTTTCCAGATTTGTCCAAAATCATGAACAGCACCAAAAGCATACTTAGAGTCAGTATAAATGGTTGTGGTTTGATTTTTTGCAAGAATGCAAGCACGTGTTAAAGCAATGAGTTCAGCAACTTGAGCAGAACGAGCTTGGGGTAAAGAATAGGCTTCCAAATCAGCATACTGAGTGCATACTGCATATCCTGCAACTAATTTGCCTGCATCATTTTTAAGACAGGAACCATCAACAAACAAAACAAGGTCAGAGTTCGGGATAGGAATGTTCTTGAGGTCAGTTCAAGGGGTTAACAATTAAGTTGTGACAGACAGGCAATCATGAGGTTCACCATCAGAGGCGATTGGCAGAAGTGATGCAGGATTTAGAATTGAACAGCGATTTAAGGTTACATTTGCAGCTGACAGTAGAAGTTTCTCATATTTAGTAAGACGGGAATTGGAAATGTGCTGAGTTTTGCCCTTGAGGAGAAGGGCCATCACAGCATGTGGAACTGCAACGGTTAAAGAGTATCCCAAAACTAGAGAATCTGCCTTTTCAACCAACAAGGCAGCAGCTGCAACTGAACGGAGGCAAGGAGGAAGTCCCGCAGCTACAGGATCAAGGGCAGTGCTGTAATATGCAATTGGGCGATGCTTTTCACCATGCAGCTGAGTGAGTACTCCTAAAGCGATTCCTTCCCGTTCATGACAAAACAAGGTAAAGGGTTTCTTATAATTAGGAAGTCCAAGAGCGGGAGCAAGAGTGAGGGCTTGCTTAAGGGCCACAAATGCTTGTTCGGCTTCAGGAGTCCAAGGGAGGGGTTCCGGGGTGGTATCATGAGTGAATGCTTGCAAGGGTTTTGCAAAAGCAGCATAACCCAAGATCCACTGTCTACAATAACCCGTTGCACCTAAGAATCCCCTCATCTGTTTTCTAGTCATAGGTTTGGGAATGTTGAGGATAGCTTCAACTCTACTAGGGGAAAGGTGTCGTTCTCCTGCTGAGATATCATGCCCTAAATAATGTACCTTAGACTTGCAGAGCTGCAATTTAGATTTTGAGGCCTTGTGGCCTTTCTGAGCTAAAGCTGTGAGGAGTGTCAAAGTATCTTGCTTACAGGCCTCCAAAGTAGGTGAGGCTAACAATAGATCATCAACATACTGAACAAGGGTGGACCCCCCTTTGAACATGATAGGATCCAAATCCTTTTTTAGGATCTGGGAAAACAGGGTTGGGGACTCTGTATATCCCTGAGTCAGAGTACTCCTGGGTTAGCAAAGCCACAAGCTCAGTTTCCCTATGTTTCGGTACCTCAAGGTAAACACCATCTGGGCTACAATAAATCACGCATCCCAGTTTACACAGCAAATCCTTACCAAGAAGGTTGACAGGTGCACAGGGGCTAAGAAGAAAGGCATGATTTTCAGACAAAGGGCCAATAGAGATGGAGACAGGTTCAGAGACGGGATGTGGGATAGGTTGTCCACCTATACCGACAGCATTTACAGTTTCAGGAGAATGAGGTAGGAAAGGAAACTCAGTAGCCTTTAGAGTGGAGTGGGACGCTCTGGTATTAATAAGACAGGAGACAGGTTTACCAGAAATAAGGCATTCAACAAACGGACCAGATTGGTCAGTAGCAAGCAAAGGAGCGATGATGTGACTGTCCCTCAGGCTGTCCTATTCAACACTGGGAAAATTGACAGGAAGAGGAGGTGGGGGCTGGGATCTGGGTCTTTGGCCAGGGCTGTTGGGGCATTCTGATTTCCAATGTCCTTCTTGCTTGCAATAATGACATTGGTTCCCATAGCCTGGGTTTTGTGGGCTCAAGGATCTATCTCTTCCCCTGAATCTACCCGGGCCTCCCCTTCCCCGTCCTCGTCCCCTTC
>NW_005842861.1:160196-161265 GCF_000455745.1 Alligator sinensis | reverse complement strand
AATGCTGCCACTATTGCTTGTTTAGCATTTTCGACCGGGTCATCCATTCCTGAATATCATTCAAATGCCTGTTTGAGGCGTTCCAAATAGTCACTGGGGTGTTCATTTTTGTTTTGTTTACAGGTATTTATTTTGGTCCAGTCTGCCTTTTTTTGGGGGGTGGAATTGTGAGAACTGCCCAAACCAAAGCATTTCTCTTGTCAATAAAGTCTTGGCCAGTCTCTGGGTTTTGATCTGGCTAAGTACAGGCAGAGTACAGATGCACCATAGTTTCCTTGGGCAAAATGGATCGCACAAGCTGATTAATGTCAGCCCATGTTGAATTATAACAATTTATAACAGTCTGCAATTCTTCCTGAAATTTTTCTGGGTCTTCCCTGATTTTGGGGAATTTTTGAGTTAAATTGTAGAGATCACCTGGAGTCCAGGGTGCATGCACAGTTACTATATTTTGTCCATCGGCTCCAATGCCTGGCATTTGTCTTAGGGGGTAAACTTGTGCAGCTCGGGATCTAAGATTGATGGGAGATCTTTCCATGCCTATTCCCATTCTTCTAAATACACCTGTGGTGGGTTGTGACCCAGGAGTAAATTGCCACACTGGTGATGATTGAGTGGCAGATATGGTGGATGAGTCCGGACTATTAAGCTCCGTGGATGGATTTACTGAAGGAGCTTCAGCTAATGAGTTACTAGCCTGGGCTGCAGCCTGATGTTGAACCGGTTGTTGCTGTTGTGGGAGTCTCATGAGAGCAGGGTTCGAACAAAAGTCAAGGATATCTTCTGCTGGCTCTGGCAGTGGGGGCGCCCCGGGCAATGCTGGATACATCGGAGCGGTGGCTGGCATGTAATTTGGGGGAGCAGCCAATTTCTCCCGAACAGCTTTTAACTGCTGATTTAATTTTTTCTTGAGAGTCTTTTAGACTTCTAGTTTGAGATTCTGTCTGCCTTTTGGACATTTCATCATACCAATAAAAAACGTGTCTCACTGGTTTTGTGGTGTTTTGGATGCACAGGACTCTAAAGCCCCTCTTAAGTGCACTATTTTATCCTGATCAAATGTTCCTTC
>NW_005842861.1:113430-159540 GCF_000455745.1 Alligator sinensis | reverse complement strand
TCCCCCCCAGTGTGGCGGCTTGGGGGTCGGGGGGGGGGGGGCAGTCCGCGGTCCTCCTTCCTCAACACATGTTCTGGATCCAAATCACGGCACCAGGAATTGTTGTGGAAACACATGGAGCATGCTTTTGGGTCAGGTCAGCAGAAGCTTTTATTCAAAAGAAACTACAGCTGTAGGGGGGACTCCAAAGTGACATGGATCTCTCAAGCACTTGGAAGGGGTTCTCCCCCAAGAGCAAAATCAGGAGTCTTATATACTTTTTAACAGTCGCTTACAACTCACGTGATCATATAGTGGAGTTTGCTAGGAAAAGCAGCTACAAACAAACATTAGCTCATACTGCTTTGCTGTTATCAGGATGGGAATTTATGGGGGAGGCGAGGTTAGTTCACAAACTTCCTTCTTGCACCTGGAAATCAGAGTTGTACATACTTTTTGCTATCTACAGGGCCGCGGTGAGTGAAGCAGTTGCAGAGGAGTTACAAAGAACAAACCCTTTCCCTTATTTGTTCTACTGTACAGAGCCAGCATTTCCCCACAAAGCGGTTATGTCATCTTATAACTTGTATGATCAAAGGTTAAGGCATTTATTTTTTCTGATTCCACAAAATTTAGGCACAAATAGTTAAAATGCATTAACAAATGTGTAGACATGTTAAAGTGCATTAACGTTATGTGTGTGGACTGACTTGGGACTAACTTTAGTCTCAAGTCAGTCCACACACACAGTGTTAATGCACTTTATCACCTGCATCTGTAAATGCCTGCCTAATCCCTCTTAATGAGAATTAAGCTAATGCACATTACATTTAGGAGTGTTTAAATGCATGTGTAGACATGCCCAATGGAATCTACAGCCCTGATTTAGGTACCTCACAAAATCCATGGGGAAAGTTAGCTCCTTAACACTGGATCCATGATAGCAAGTATCCTGGCTGGAACACTGGCTAAAGTCATGGACAGATACAACATTAGAAGTGGTCCAGGTGCCCTTAAGGTACCTAATAAATGAGGGTACAGAGATATACACCCAATGAAGTGCTTAAAAAATGGGCATCCAACTTTAAGAATGACTCCAGAAAAAAACAGGAACATCTTTGAAGATCTTCACTGTGAAGTGTTTCGTGTTATGTTTGCATGCTCTGTTCACCATTAGAGAATGATGATTTGTGGGGAGATGAGGTACCTCAGTCTAGGTGGAAAGGTGGTACCTTCTTCATTTAGAATTCAGAGCTATGAACCCTTTTATGGAAGTTAGGTATCTAAGTTGGGACAATCTTTTCCTTCTCACAAAACTGGAGGAGGCGGCCGTGTGTTTGTTCCCAATAGTCCAGTGGCTGGAACACTGCTGGGATGCAAGGCACAACTTGAAATTCCTCTTTTACCTGAGGGGACTTCGATTCCCATCTCCTACCATCCAGGAAGGTGCCCCAACCACCAGACTAAGGTTTTCTAGAGTGGGGGAGTGCTTTCATTCTCTTCTGTTGAAGCATGGAATTAACTATTTACAGAGCTATAAAGACAGGCAGGCTGTAATCTAGTGATTTGGGCATTTAGCTGGGAGGTGGGAAATGTTCTATAAAATGTAAGTTTTTTATACAAGATGGAGCAGCTTCAGTGGGTGAGAGTAATAGACTTTACCAGGAGTTTATTTAACTGTCTCAGAGCTTCACCAGAGGACTGAAGGGTGCTTTTGAATGTTTCCTTTGTTAATGAGTACATGAGAAATGAAGTGTTTTATAGTGCACCCATCTAAGTTTTTGACTGTTAGAATCCTCGTGTTCAACATAAACTGATGGCTATTGGCTATACCCACTAAATCATCTGGGTAAGTTTGTAAAGTTGTAGAGAAAAGAAAGATTGTCTGCCTATCTTTGGTCAAGAAATATGCCTATTCTTGCTCAATGCACTTGGCTTCATTTAGGTAACCTTGACTGTACAGTGCTTTTCTGTTCAACTATCTTCCTTAGCAAGCTTTTGCATGGGGCTGTTGTTCGTTAGTGTGCCTATCTTAAGCATAGCTTTCCACAAGTTGAACACCCTCTATGTAATAAACTTTTCTTTACAATTCGTTATGCCTTCTTTTTCCACATTTTTAGCCAGAATTCTTGGGTTTAAAACTAGTTCAAAGAGCTTATCTGCATTACAGAAAGTGCCATGGGATTTTTAAGATTAAGAGTGTTAACCTCTGGTGGCCTGGAAAAATTCCAGTTTGCAGTGTTACATTCTGCAAAACTAAAATTCTCTCCATATTTCTAATGGACACAGAATGCTTTAGGCTCCAAAGTGATGTGTTACTCAAGTGCCTTTTTAAGTAACTCTGGCTGTGTGGCTGTATCCTCTGGATACTGGTAACCTTGCAATGTCTGTTAAATATAACAATAACATATGACTTGTTCTCTTTTCTCTCTTTTCCCCACTTGAAAACTTCCATCAAACCCTCTCCCTGTGATTTTTGTTTTCCAGCTTTTCTTCATCAGAGGAAATCTTCCTTTGCTTCTTGTCATTCTTCTAGGCTCCTGCAGACCCTTTATTTAATGCCAAGATGTGTGCTGCGTTCATCTACACTGGTTTACAGTAGAGTCTCCATAAGAATGCTATGTGGGCTGTGTATATGAGAAAGAAGTGTTTTTGTGATGTCTTTTACTGAACCCACTGCATACTGGATCCAACAAGCTTTTGGCCACAAGCTGCCTTTCCTCAGATGTGCTCAAATTAGTGTAAAATATGTGTTTTCAACCTCACATTTCCTGCAAAAGCTTCTGTAAGGATTTGTCTGTTCCCCACCCTTTTATAAGGAATAATCTTTTCCCCAGTCCTTTCTCCATCTTGCCAACTTAAACTTAGCTCTTGTGTACAGAATATATCTAGGAGATCATTGCAGGAACAAGGGTTGTGTTCTGCAAGTTCCACAGTGCAGTGACTATTTCTTATTATGAAAGTGTCTACAGCCTAGTACAAGCCCAAGATCTTTGTTGGACTATTCAGGTAATAACATGGTACCAGTAATTATGGGCATTTATTAGAGGTTCTCTGGGAGTGGAGGTCGGGGGGCCTTTAATTAGGGCGGCCCTGAGAACCACTTTATTTAAAGCACCTGAAGTGTCATATGTATGTCCTATATGTCATATGTCCCTACACAAAAAAATGATGGTGAGGGCACTTTAACTAAACCTCACTGAACAAGCTCTAGTTAAAGCACCCTGCAGCCATTTTTCAGTGCAGGGATGCTGATACACCTGACGCTGGAATCTGCTGGAGCGCAGTTATAACCACACTCCAACAGAGTCGATTAATCGATGGGCTGTAACTACAGCATGTCAAAGCAACCTTGTTGCATAGGTATAGGCACCCAAAATGACCAATCATTTAGCCAAGTGTTTAAGTCTAAATAGTTATGGTGCCACTGTGCAGAATGCTCTTTATTGTGGATTTTCTTTCCAAGTGACAACAAACATCTAGAACACTTGCTCCACCATGATCATAAAAATTTTGAGCCATGCACCTTTTAACATAGTTCTCATGTTTTCTTTTTTTTTTATTTTCCCATTGAGCACAACCACAAAACCAACAATAGTCTTCTTACAGTTGTTCAGTCAGATTTGTCATGGTTATGCTAATCTTTCCAAGTAAAGTCTCGTTGATTTATGCAGCTCTATCAGGGTATGTTCTAACAAAATGTTTTATTTCTCTGTAGAAAATAGCCTTGGGCAGAAAACCATTTATTTTGAGTCCTTCAGAGGAACAATGTTTACTTGTTTAGCACTTATGAAGTATTCTTGAGAAGAAGCAGGTGTTTCAATGGAGATTTGTCTTAGAGGTTTGTGATGGTTTGAGGTTTTCAGAGATTGGCCCACAAAATGATTTGTTACTAGAGCATTGACAACCATAGGCAGTAAGATTACTCTTGAAACACAGAAAAAAGGCATTTACTAAGGATAAATTAGATTTAGTGAATGTAATTAATTTAGACCCCTGCTTTAGAAATAGAGGTGGTCTTGCTTCTAATTTCATCTGACTAAGACACAATAGGAATGTACAGATAAAGACTTCAAGTAACTAACATTACCTAGATACTTTGTTCTAAAGCATTCTTACCTACTTTTGTTTTGGTTATAGGTGGAATATAAATAAATAAGTAATTTCTTCTAGAATAATAGGAAAATGAAACTCTCCTTATTTAACTAATAGTCTTATCAACTTTCGAAATTAGTTCATTTCAGTTGACTGACTCGACAGTGCCCTGTGCTCCCACACAGGACATCAGGTTTGAGAGAATGCATCAGTGACGGTATGTCATGATCTGTTATGCAAGAATTGTTTCTTGGTGGTGCCTTATTTTAAGATGGACATTGAGCTAGGGCCTGAGGAATCATTTAGGTTGACGATTACATTGTGTTAGGTCCTGCTTAAATTTGCAGTAAATACCTGTGGCCCGGGAACTTTTATATAAAAAATGGATATAACAGGTGTATAAGGCAACCCAGTAGTAGGTTGAGGTGGAGGTTGTGAAGAAGACAAGATAACAACATATGAATCATTCTTATCCAGTCTGTATCAGTAATCATGGTTCGGCACTTGCATAACAATAATCAATTGCAGTTCAAGTGTGTATTTTGGGAGACCCTGTCTTCAAGGAGCAACTTTAAAAAGTACAAGATTATGGCTTTGTAGATTTTGAGTAAGGACCTCTGTCATTCAAAGAGCAGGGAGGGTATGAGAGGCAGAGAGTCAGAGATCAGAAGCTATCTTCATTAATGCAGCCTAGGCATCAGTCAAGCCAGTGATCAGATGAACAGTTGGGATAGGTAGGATGAAGCCAGAACAGACTTCATATTGTGCAGACTCTATTTTCTCAAATAGAAAAAACAAACTTGGAGGCCTTTCTCCAGAATGTTTTCAAACCTCATGGCCCCTCAGGCTTATTAGACACCCTGACATCCAAATTTCTAAAACCACAAAATAAGAGTATAAAGCACTGATATACAAAGCGTAATTTGTATGCAGCAGGGTAGAACTCCAACAACTCAAAATGAAGAATTAATAAATATATAATAATTTGTTTTAACTCTAGTAATGTAGAAGTCTACTACAAGGGAATGCATTTGGCTTTGTAATAGTTTGAGTATCACCAAGGTTTTAGCTGCCATAGAAACATGTCTGTTGAGGTTGGGGAAGGGGGAAGGAAGAAGAGTTTTCAGTTACACCTTTCTCTGTTGGTATAATTACATTTCAAAAGTTAGCAAAACTTGCTGAAGTTAAAGCCAACATGTTTTAAATGATTGCATTTGAAACTAATCACATTCTTTAGAATAACATCATCTTATGAATGAATGCTTCCCATTTAAACACATAAAAACTTGTGACAAGAAAAATACAAGGCTGGAAAACAGGGGAAGTTGTCAGGAGTGTGCTGAACAAATTTCTTTTCCTTTGGCAAAGTATGCTGGCTATCTCAACATTTTTAAAGGAATGAGAGGACTCAAATACATGCCCATCTATCACTTTAAGGCACTACTCATGTTGGCTGGGGGTATGTCTTATAGGATCCTGTTCTCCAGGATACTTCTGAGGGACTAGGGCGTGTTTTAAAATAAATACACATTCCTGAAAAAATAGGATGCAAATAAACGTCACTGTACAGTCCTGCTGATGTAAAAGAAACCCTGGGTGGGAAGAGAGCTTTGTAAGTAAGAGTTCTGTAAATAATGTTTCCTCCCTACCCCCCAACCTCTTTTGTCAGTTTCCCCTCGAAGATTTTTATTTCCTGGGAACAGGCAATTAAGAAGATCAGGACTATTTTTTGTTTTAAGAGAAAGCTCAATCACGTGTGTGCGTCAAACTTGCAGCAAGTTGCAAAGAAATATTCCAAGGAGGGTTGAACTGCTCTTCAAGATTTCACATCGCAGCACCCAGGTTCATTGCTTTGCCAATGTGACCAATATCCTGCAATCTATGAGAGAGAAGAAAGAAAGGTGGAAAAAAGTGCTGGTGTCAGGAGGGGGGTGAAGGGAGACAAGCACAGATTGTTCAGGCAAAACAAAAGTTCCCCCACCTCCTAGGTTTCTTTGTGTCTCTACTTCCGTATAAGATCTACTTTCCCTAGGCTGGATAACTTCTGACAGGAGGTTTCCCTCAAACTTGTTTCCCTTTCAGGCTGAGGGACAGTGTGCATGTGTGTGTGTGTATGCTTGTGTGTGCGCTCACCTGCTGCCAATTGGTAGGCACCATGCCTTGGGATTGCTTCTGCCAGGTAAGATTTGGTTTTTCTTATGTTTTTTCTTGATATTCCTTACATATAGGCTGGTCTTTATGTGGATTCATCCATCCTACTCTCACTGCTGAATACTCACACCACACATTCTAATGCCTGGAAGACGCAGCTTCAAATCACATATTTTAATACTTCCAAAAAATGCAGCTTTTGTATTGAAAGCTACTAAATAATAAAGCAGATTTTAAGGAGACTGTAATGGCAAGAGATCACCTTCCAAGATCAGTGGGAGAATGGGGATTTGTCAAGGACTTTGAGTATTAAAATGAGTACCTCTTTTAGGGGTGCTTGGAAAATTGCCTGTTTCCTCTCAGTCTCACTTTTACACACTGCCCCTCTCTCTTCATTTTCAGGTCATATTGTAAGGTGCAATCTCATATCCCTGCCAGCTGAGAGGCTCAGTGAACAGTTGCTGTCTGAGGAGGTAATACAAGTGCTGTGTTACAAAGAAGTTAGCAGGGATGCTATTGCTCTGCAGTGCAAGAAAAGTGTGTGCATGTGTGTGTGTGTGCGTGCGTGCACATCCCTGCCAGCACCCTGAACAGCTGGAGTGGGAAATGTAAAAATAGGGTGAGTGCCTTCACCTCCTTCCTTCTGGAAAGGGAAGGGCAAGTGCTAGTTACTGTGGCCACTAAACCTGTTCAATAGAATATCAGAGGTGCACATCTGTGGAGCCAAGTTGCTCAACCACAGATATTTGCTTAAAAGTGCAAGGGTTTTTCTACTTTGGTGTCTTAATTTAAAATCTGTTGCTTTACAATTAAAGTCAGAGCAGGCCAAATTCTATTCCCTTGTTTTACACAGTTTGACTAGATTTTTTTTTTAGTTTTTTGCCCCAAACCATTATAAACCAAAGCAGATTGCTCCATCCTGCTCTGTCTCATCCTTTCATACATTTCAGAGGAAACTGGCAAAGTCATATCTATTTGTGACTCCAATTCTACTCCTACTTGAGAGAAGTTCTGCCCCTACAGAGGTAGTTGCTTAGAAATGTCCCTGTTACATCACCAGAACCAGACTCTGCTTCTTTCTTATAAACCCTTGCTGAAGTGACATGGCTGATCAACTATACATGAGAATAGATTTTTTAAAGAATTAGTTTACCAGTTTTCATAATGCCTTTTGTTTTACAGCTTAAAGTCTTTTTGCTTGCTTGTTCTATTTTGGAACAAAAGCATAGTTTAATATTTGAACAGCAAATGCTTTTTACTGCTACACACTGGAAAAAGGTTATATTTTCATGACATGAAAACATGAGGGGTTGTTTCTGCAGCATATACAGTTTGGAAAATAATCTTGTATATATGTGCAGATGTACATTTGCATTTCCATCCACACAGCTGCAAATATACATAATATGTGAGAGAAAGTGAATGAGTATGTATAGATTTTGCCTGTGTGTGTGTTTGGAGGGGGAGGGATCCTATTCTTAGATCCTTTATTCAGACCTTACTCAGACAATTTTTTATAGTTCAACATAATATTTTCCTGAATAACAGAAGGGGGAGAAAAGATTTCACAGTTACCAAGGAAGAGAGATGATATTCTGTGTGTGTGTGTGTGTGTGTGTGTGTGTGTGTGTGTGCGTGCATGCACGCGTGCGTGAGTGTGTGAGGGGGGCAAAATGGGGAAAAGGGTGCAGGGTGTATTGCGCTCTCACTCTGTTTTGTGCGTATAATTAAAGAACAGAGAGAGAGAGAGCCTAAGTTCAGCATTGTTCCCTCAGGAGTGCATCTTGCCTAATGTATTTCAAGAAGAAAGAGTATTCAATGTATTGATGTATTGTTTTTTAACCTTTGGTTTTTTTCCTGGTGCATTTATCTTTAAAGGGATAAGGGACAAAACACAACAAAATACATTTTGGGCACATCTTGATATATACCAAGACTGGCATTAGCATGCGTAGTCATGCAGTCTGTCCTTTGTTAAATGTGGTTATTCAAGTATTTGGGATTATCCTGCAATGAAAAGACAATACATGTATCTTCACAATACTAAATAGCGTAATTGATGCTACAATTTTTTTGAAACGTGGATCTGTTTCAGGTTTCACAAATGTGAGAAACAAAAGGCACTGGCTGAAGTCAAGCATAGTGCAGGAAAATATTATGCAAGCTTTCTCACAGTACAGTCATTAACAGACCTATTTTCTATTTTGAATTATATTTATGATGAGACGCATACACTTTAATAATGAGCTATTTCATTGTGAAAAACCTTTTCCCTTGGTGTTTGAGCTCTTACATATGTTCATTCAATGAGTTCCCTGTAGGACAAGACCCTCCTGCCAGTAATTATTTATAACACACAAAATGTAATCTCTACCATCTCTTCTAATGAACAAAACTTAGCTTTAATAAATGGGCCTGGAATATAATAATCCATCATTTCAGCTGATTTCTTAGAATGCCCTCCTATTAGACAATCTTTTCAGAGATTGCAGTATTAATGAGATTTCTGAGTAACTGTGCCTAGCAGATTAGAATCTCCTTCAAAATTCCTCTGGAATATAATGGGATATCTGCAATGCCTCAAGACCTGCCACATATATGAATAGGCTGGGGAGGATTTCATCCTCTCTAATTTCTCTCTGATGCCTCTGGCTTCCAGGAAAATGATACTGTCACCTCCATTATTCTTCCAGGTTTCCTTCCAGACTGGAATGGACTCAGGAGGCATCACATGTTTCAAAAGTGTACTTCCTTATTTCTGCTTTAGTTGTAATGATTGGATGCATGGTAAGGAGTTGATTGAAAAGTGGTATCAATACAAACATCTCAGCTAAACAAAAGTGTCCAGTCATACTCTCTGGAAGAAATAGAAAAGATGATGAAATTGATTAAACTAGGGAAAACCTTGACAGCATGACAGAGACATCTTGGGAAACAAAACTAATGCTAGCTGTTCATTTTTATATCCTGCTTTACCCAGGAGAATAAGGTATCCAAGATATGGCTAAGATAATATTCAAGAAAATTTAAGGCCAGGGGTTGGCAATATTTCACTACTAGGGGGTCCAATTAACAGAGCTGGGTTTTAAGGCAGGCCAAAGGTGGCAGTTAGACATTCTGTCGTTAGATAGAGCATTCTTGCCATTCATGTAAAGTGTATTCAGCTAACTGTAGGATATATAAACTTCCATGCATTGCAGACTGGAAAAATCCTTTTGCAGACTGGATCCAGCCTGTAAGCTGTAGGTTGCTGTGGGACTCCGTGCTATGACAGTTGTACCAATGCCAGACAAACATCTTCTAGGAGCCAGCAATAAAACAATATTATTCCTGAGTTATAGCTACAGACTTTTGGAGTATCATGCCAGGACATGGGCCAGCAGGTCTGGGGCCACCTGGAGATTGATGTGCTAACCAGGGTCAGGTGGAACAGGCAGAATTCAGGTAGAAGCTGGTCAGGAAGCCAGGAAGTCAATCTGAGAACAGAGTGGGTCTGGGAACAAGTGAAATCAGGAAGCCAGAAGGTCAGGCAGGGAGCAGAGTCAGAGAGCAAACCAGAGGGAACAGCAAAGTGATTTGGGTTGAGGTTGAGCCCTGTTGCCCAAACATACCCTGTTCCTGCTCAGGAGCTTATATGGGGGAAGTGGAGATTTAGCTGATCCCAATTGGCCACTCCAGTGATAAGGACAGAGCAGAGGGCTAGCCCCTGATGGAAGCCTTGGAACAGCCTTCCCCAGTTTGGGTGGTTATCTGTACAGTAGCAGGCCCGGATGATCAGCTATAATGGACTATAAATGATCGATGAAAGCCTGCTGGAATTTTAAGCCATGGAGACTGAGGCCAAGTACATCAAAAACCAACATGTTTCTACTTGCACCATGCTTGGACCCAACTTTAGCTTAACATCTTCTTGAATGCTCAGCAATTAGTACACAATACAGCCAGTATACCTAGATCCTATACAGAATCCAACTCATTAAAGATGTTCTCTGAAGATCAAGTGCAGAAACTGTTCCCTGAACAAACTGTTTTGGTCTATATGGAGAGCCAACACAAGCATGCTGTTCAGTGCTCACAATTTGCTACTCACTTGGCAAATACCATGTCCAGTTTGGATAAGCCTTGTCCATACCAGGTTAGTAGACATAAAGATTAATTCATACTTTGAGATTTGTCACATGAATATTGAAGCCAACAAATCTTGTAAGGTTAACAGTCCTAGCCAGCACCTAGTATCAGAAGGCACCCAACAAATATCATGCCTGCCACCAGCTGCTGTAACAATGCTGTACTCTCTTCAGCCAACTAAAATCATCACCAGCTCAGTGCAGTAGAAAGAATGATAGAGGGCATCTGCTACTACTATTGTACTGTCGTCTGGCCAAGTGAACATCTTCATGGCTTTTTGCTCAGATGCTCCTTCTAATTCTAGTGTAATATGGTTCATTGTGTCAAGATGGAGATGGCCCATTGCATACATGTAATGCTTTAAGGAAGTACGAGTTGGATGAATGGACTGTAAGGTGGATAGAAAACTGGCCGGAGCATTGGGCTCAGACGATAGTAATAAAAGATTGATGTCTAGTTGGCAGCCGGTATCAAGTGGAGCTCCCCAGGGGTCCATCCTGTAGCCGGTTTTGTTCAATATCTTCATCAACAACCTAGAAGATAGCATAGAGTGCAACCTCAGCAAGTTTGCAGATGACAACAAACTGGGGAGAGTAATAGATACGCTGGAGGGTAGGGCTAGGATTCAGCCTGACCTAGACAAATTGGAGGATTGGGCCAAAAGGAATCTAATGAAGTGCAACAAGGACAAGTGCAAAGTCCTGCACTTAGGATGGAACACTCCCATGCATCAGTACAGGCTGGGGGCTGACTGGGTAGCAGCTGGCTGGGTAGCAGCTCTGCAGGAAAGGACCTGAAGGTTACAATGGACAATATACTGAATATGAACTAACAGTGTGCACTTGTTGCCAAGAAGATCAACAGCATACTGGGCTGCATTGGTGGGAGTGTTGCCAGCAGGGCAATTGAAATGATTATTCCCCTCTATTCAGCAGTGGTGAGGCCACATCTGGTATACTGTATTCAGTTTCAGGCCCCCCACTACAGGAAGGATGTGAACAAATTGGAAAGAGTCCAGTGGAGGGCAACGAAAATGGTGAGGGAGCTGGGGTACATGACTTCTGAGGAGAGGCTGAGGGGAATGGGCTTATTTAGTCTAGAGAAGATAAGACTGAGAAGGGATTTAATAGAAGCCTTCAACTACCTGAAGGGTGGTTCAAAAGAGGATGGAGCTAGACTATTCTCAGTGGTAGCAGATAACAGAACAAGGAGCAATGGTTTCAAGTTGCAGTAAACGAAGTTTAGGTTAGATATTAGAAATAATTTTCTCTTTAAGAGGGTAGTAAAACACTAGAATAATTTACCCAGAGAGGTGGTGGAATCTCCATCCTTGGAAGTTTTTAAGACCCAGCTAAACAAAGCCTTGGCTTGATTGATCTAGTTGAGGATGGTCCTGCTTTGAGCAGGGGATTGGACTAGATGACCTCCTGAAGTCCCTTCCAACCCTAATTTTCTATAGTTCTATGATTCTATGCAGGTTGCATATACATGCTGAATGACCATTCCTTTCATGTTGGTTTCTCTGAGGAGCTTCTCAACCTGACCACTGCTGTCTCAGAGGTCATTGACTGGCCCAAGGCCATTTAGATGGTGTGTATTTTAAACTTTGCCTGTGGAAAACGACTATAATAATAATAATAATAATAATAATATACTCCAAAGCTACAGTTTATTTCTTGGGATGCTTAAAGGGGAACACAAAAACTCACTGAAAAAATATTTTGTGTATCGGTTTAGGGACTGAAATAGTTAACAGCAATGTGGTATATTTAAGTATTTTTTAAGAATGGTGATATACTAATATTTAGACACAAAATTTACCCTTTAATTTGTATTCTTATATTTAGCTGCCAAGATGTAAATTCAGACTTTCCTGCAGTGGTTGACCAGATTATTAAGATTGAAAGCCCTAAGATTATTTTGAGGTGTTAAAGCAATATTATTTCTCATATTGGTCAATGACAAATATCAGATGGGTAGAACTAATGTTCATTTCCAAAACAATGAAGTTGGAATCCTGCATTAATAAGATTGGACTTGCTTTATCATTGCTTTCTTTCCCTAATATTCCAAGCCCGTGGGAAATTAGTATTAGAGTTGATGAATCTCTATAAACATCTGGAATTCACCTAAAAGACTAAACATTCTAATGGAAGTTAATGGGCAATGTTTAGTTAAGTATGAATGACTGATAAAATCAGATCTATGTAGCACCCATAGAGAATGAAGACAATGGTTACTTATTGTTTGTAAAAGTATGGTTTCTCTTCAGTAGATAGTTGGATTGCAAATTTCCATAATTAATTTTTCAGCCCACCATTCTGTTTTTATTGTGAATTTTAATAACTATTATCTGCATATGGCAAGCTTTCAGTAATGAGCCTATAACTGATACTTTAAAAATATATAATATTCTTAATATCTTCTAGATAACAGATAGGAAGTGTTAACATGGAAAACATATCCAAAGAAAATGCTCAGTTTTTCTTGAAAAACATAATCGTGCCAAATGACAGGTCTTCATGCAAATCTGAATCCTCTGCTTCCAAGGAGAAACAAAGCTGTGGAGGCATAAAGGTACAGTAATAGGTCTGAATGTTACCATATGGGCATTTCAGTATCTGAGGTTTTATTGATGAATTAACTCCCCCTTCCCCCCCAATTATATTTCCTGTTGGAATGTTACATTTTTGGCCCCTGGCACATGTTCTTTTAATGGTGCAATGTGATCTGATACCCAATCCCAACAATCACATCTCCTGCCATGCACATGTGATTTTGTGATCAGGATCAGATCCTAATGGCACCATTACTACATGCCTTTTAAGGGTGGGAGGTGGAATTTGGGGCTCTTCCTGCACTGGCAAATTGAAAGCTGGGTGCCCACAGCCTGGTTGAACCCACGTGATCACAAGTTAGGGAGTAACAATCACCTGATGGTCAGTCCCAGCCCTGGGACTGCAGCAGAGCTGCTTCCAGACTTCTGTGCTGTCCTGGGGCTGGGACCAACAACCAGCGGATTGCCAGCCCCAGCACCAGAGTCTTCAGCCAGCTGTGGTTACCCTGCCACACGTTCAATTTAAGACATGATAGAAACCCATCACAAAAATGTGACACCTCTCTTGTGAAATATTTTTATGCCTGGTTTCCCATTTTGTTGCACCATTAGTTCCTTGAACAAATAGAAGGGTTATTATCTATGGTGTGATTAACTGGTTAATTGCATCTTAATTGTAATGTCTGCCAGGAGCATGTCTTTCATTCAGTATTAAAATATTAAAGATCTAAGTAACAAAGTTTTGATACTGTTCTGAATTTCACTAGAGTTTGATGACATTCAGATATGGAGATTTGGTTCAGGTTCATGTAGTGTACTTTTAGTGGTCAGTATTAAAGGACAAGGTGAACACTTACTAAGGTTCAGCACTACTGTTTGTCCCTGAGTGAATGTAGAATATGAAATGCCTGTGGTACCATATTATACTGTCAATAATGCTGACTTATTTTTAAAAGGTTGGGTGCCATAGTGCTATTTATTTCTGGATTCCGAAAATAGTGATACATGAAGTTTGAATGGTCTACTAATGGGACATGTAATACAATAGGGGTAGCATCAGTGACAGACCCAGGAACAATATCTTTTGTCCACATTTGTATATGTCTATCAACTGCTTAACCAACCCAGAATTGCTTGGAGTTTTTGTTGTTTGTTTCTTTGTTAAAAAAAAGCAAGCTGCTGTGAGCTGAACTTCAGCAACTTTAACCTTACATTGTGATGATAACATCCGTGCACTTCCATGTTACAAATTCATCTAGGAAGAGCATTCTGCACAAAAAGATGTCCTGGTCCACTGAGTGCTGGATTCCATCCTCTCCTGCCCCCCCTCCCCCATGAAGTCAGTCTTTTCTTGTTATCATCATTCCTGGAACAAACTCTGAAGGAATGACACTCTTCTGGATTTATGTTTTGATGTAACAAAGCCATGGTGCATCACCATAATTCTCTGTGATTCAAGTTCATTAAGATGTAGCTGAATCAGAATATCCTTGGCTTTTTCAAATTCTTTTTAACCTCCACATTTTTTATTTCTTTTGGTTTTCTACAGCCTTTAAAAATGAAATCCATTTAGAGCATGATCCAAATTCTAATAAAGTCCATGGAAGGAATCCCATTAACTTGAATGAGAATGGCACTGGTGTCTCAAAATAACATCACATAGCAGGAGGGTTGAAATGATGTTGTTGCCATGGTGGTCCAGGAAATATACAAAAGAAAATTATTTTTCTTTTGGTCATATCTTATATTGGACAAAACGTTCTCCCTTGGTTTAATAAAATATCCCCCCCCCCCCGCCCCCCAATCCTTGCCGTCCCATATTTTTTCTGCACCATCACAACAGCAAGAAAACTCCAGCTCTACTATAATACAGAGATATTGACATTCTCCATTAACATCGTAAATCCACAACCTGAAGCCAAACATAACCAAATGTGCAACACAACTATGCAGGAGGCCCCAGAAAATCTGACAAACCATTTTACGTCAGCTACTTCAAAAGGGATCAGCTGAAAGCATATACTTATGCTACTAAACTAAAGGATATAAACCGGGATACATATTTTGTTACTATGCAGGAGACCCAAACCTTCTATGTTGGTCTAATAAAAGATAACACTAAAAAAAACCCCTTGCATACCGTATAACAGAACATTTGTTCTGTGATAAAATTATTCTATTAAAATGAAATTATAATTATGACAACATTTGCTCCTGAAAATTTATATTTGCTTAAAATAGCTTCCACAGGTACAAATAACTGGGCCTCAGTTGCACAGAAAATTTAAAATGTTGCGTTAATTAAACTTGCAGCAGAATACCAATGATATCATTGCATTTTGCCTCAACAGTAATCAGATTTCCCCACTGAATAAACCTTCAGTCACAGTTTAACCATTCAGAAATCAGCTTATTGCCTCTGAAAATGGAAACACTATTGTAACTCAAATAATTTGTCCATTCTGGGAAATGTATAGTTACTTGACTTCAAGAACTGGAAAACGGGTGCAGTTCATCCAGAAAACTAGAATAATGTGGAGATTCAGCAAATTAGTTTTGACAGCTTTCAGCTCTCCATGGGTTTTGTGCTAATATAAATTTACAATAAAGAAAAAAACATTAGTTGATTTATATTAAGTTCAGCATCGAGATTTCCTTATGTTTCAACATGAGCTGAATCAGGATTGAGAATTAGGCATTTCTAAACTACAGACATAAATCGAAAACATTTATTTCTACAAATCAAAACAATCTTCTCTCTTGGATAGTTCCCAGGCATTTAAGAAAACTATTTATGAACATGGAAATGCTTGATATTTTATTTTTATTGCTTCTGATTCTTGTGCTTTTACAGTACCATTAAAAATACAAGGACATTAGCACTCAGAAATGCTTATTTTATTGGAGATCCTTCTGAGAGCCCTCCTCATAAGAAATTTTGCTCCAACTTAAGAATGATGGATTTTTTTAAATTATAGCCAGCACTGCTAGTAGCAGCTGCTATTGGAAAATGTTGCCACTGCTGACACCTGGAAACAAGAAGCTTGAGATCGAGAGCCTGCCTGCCTTCATATCCATTTCACAATCTAGTCTAGCTCTTAGTAAACACAAGGGTTCATACACAAGGAAAGTCACCATTAACATTGCTGCTTATTATTAAAATTGCTGCCAGAATCACAATAGCTTAAATGGCCTAGGAGGGTAAAATATTCCCCTATTCCCAAATGTGGTATTTGTTTTGTCATTCCCAGAGTTATTCTGTAGGAATAAGGACTGTGTGATCCAATAAGAAAATAAAATGTGCTCTTCTTCTGGTCATGCCAGTGAGATGAACAAACTAATAGGGTACATTTCCCAAACACTGGAAGAAATCTCAAATATTTAATGTGTGAAAATTAAAATACAACAATGAAATATTGTGCAGTTTTAATCACCTTTATTTTCTCTCACAGATATTTCTTGGTGCATTATCTTTTGTTTACTTTGCTAAAGCATTATCAGGAAGTTATCTGAAAAGTACCATTACCCAAATAGAAAGAAGATTTGATATTCCTTCTTCTCTGGTTGGTGTTATTGATGGCAGCTTTGAACTTGGTATGTGTTGTGGAATCCCTCTTTGCTGTTAGACAAAACTACTGACAATTCATTGTGGAAAATGTTTGCGTAAATCCCACAGACCTCTGAAAGTTAAATGGGGTTGATTTGGCAAGAACAAATGTAGCTTTTCATAGGTATTTACATTTGGTATGGTAGAGATGATACTGTTCTTAATGTGAATGTACTCAGTGGGGCTCTACATTTTGTGGTTAAAATCAGAATGTGGTTATTACTACCACAGTTTCTCTGAACCAGAATAGTCTGGGTTTTCAATGTGATAATTGGCCATGTTGTAGTCTACTCCCTAAGTATATTGCTATGCATGCTTCACTCAGTATGGACTGAGCCGTAGATGTGTTTAACCCACATGTTTAATTATATTATGAGATATGGTTGCTGTTGGTATTACAGCATGTATTTTTCTTTGCTGATTAAGCCCAGCTAGACATGTGGGAAGGAAGTTATGGACTTCCTTGAACCAGTGGTTTGAAGGAGTTTTTTTATACTAATATTAGTTATAGGTGAAAGATAATGAATTGTTTTGCAAGAAGTTCAACTTTTTCTCTCCTGCACTTGCCACTGGTGCCCCATGAGTAATCTGGCCAATGTATCTCAGTGATTTGGTAAGCAGTGAGAATGCAAGGATATATTATCTCCAGTGGTTAGTTCCTTAAGGTCACTCTCACACTCCAGCTTCATGTAATGTAAATGTTACTTTTGACTTAGCTCCAAGTCTTTTTGTGTGTTTTACAAAATTTGGTACTCAGTAAATGAACCATTGGCTAAACTGTGCAAAGCCCTTTGTTTGACAATTGCTTTCATTTCTTTGGTGTGCTAGTGGCTAGCAGCTGGGTAGCTCACCCTCCACGTTTCCAGCAGCGCTTACAGATTCCTATGTTCTTAGCAATGAAGATCTTGGACACCTGTTAGGATACAATAGGGAACAATAGGGAGAACCAGCAACATCCCCACTGGCATGTACTAACATAAGCCATAGTTTGGTAATCACTGGTTTACCAGAACAGTTCACTTATGGTCAGATTGTAAATCCTAGTTATTCTTTTGTATTTTTTCAAAGGGAACCTCCTAATCATAATTCTTGTAAGCTACTTCGGAGCCAAACTTCATAGACCAAAGATAATTGGAGCAGGTTGCCTAATAATGTCAGTTGGAACGTTTTTTATTGCAATGCCCCAGTTCTTTATGGGACGGTAAGTGCACAGCTAACTTAATTCTTCAATTCAGAAAGAAAGGCAGAAGTACAGAACTTTCATTTAGTCATGAACATTAAACATGCAGCTATTTCAGCAATATAGGCACTGATTGGAAAACCGCTGTTAGCAACAAGCAACAATACAGTTATTATACTCTTTATTTATGCTTTATTGTTCCTAAGCAAATAAAGATATATTCTGCCAGTATTAATTCAAATCTGAAATAGATTTATGATTTAGCTAGTGCTTAGTGCATTCCAAAATTCTGTGTTAGAGTGAGAGAGAGATGCGTGACGTAGAGGACACTTTCATCCTCTAACATTCTATATTAGCTCAGATTTGGGGCCCACAGTATGAGATGGTGTCTGTTAAATTGGGAGGATGTTAAATTGGGGATACGCAAAGAGAAAGAAGTACAGCTTTCTTACACAGTATACTATTGCTACAACAGTGCAGGGGTGGGGGATGGTGGGAGGGTGTAATAGGGTGCTCCTCTGGAGATAGCTGAGATCCCCCTTATGGTGGGTCAGTACTTGGTTACATACTCTGATCCCCTAGTCCGGCCACCTTTCTCTCTCTGTCTCTTGCCTGCAAAGGCTTAGTGTTAATTGGGATTGTTTTTTGAGAGATCGTCTTTAAAGAACCTAAGTCTGGGCCGTAGGTGCCATGTTTCCCTATCCTGTCCCCAGCCCTGAATCTGACTGGGCTGCATGAGGCTTTGCCCTTCTCTCTTTCTCCTTCCCCCACTTTTTGCTGGTGGGTGGATGCCCAGCCCTGCCAGCCTCCTGTCTGTCTTAGTCCTCCATTTGTCCAGGCTCTGGCCAGTCCGCGTTTTTTGCCCCCTAGCCTCTTGCCCCCACAAAACCATTAAGGTAAGTCCAAAAAAAAAACCCAGAGGAAAAAAATCTCAGTGTACTGGGCACTTTGCTCTTACTGCATTCTGCAAGGGCATTCTCCTTGCCACCCCTCACATCCACTCTGGTTTACCAAGTATTACTATTGCCATGAGGAGAAAAAAGGGGGCTGGCAGAAAAAACAGTAAGCAGGTCTCTACTGGGCTCTCAAGACAGTCCATGATCCTCAAGGTATCCCACTTCCCCAGGCCTCTCTGGTGTCACCATGAACAATTCTTAGTCTGGTTGGGCATACTCAGCCAACCTGTCTTTGGGCAGCTCCTCCAGGGTGAACATAAAACCACTTTCCAATTTTTGTATCCCCTTCCCATGACCTTCCAAGGCACAAAAAAAGGCAATAAATAAATAAAGGAGATCTTTATTACTTCCGGGACATTTGCTTCTTCATTCAGGGTCATCAGAAGTCCCTGCTTTCAAGCTTCAGCTTTCCTGGCCAGAGGAGTTTCCACCCTTGCCTCCCTACGGGGCTTTGTCTCCCTCTGCTGCCATGGCCCGTTCTCTTCCTTTGGCCTGGGGAGAGTTAATATCTCAGTCAACCCTGCCTGCCTGGCCAGCTGAGTGGACTTCCTTCTCCCTGGGTTACAGGTGTGCTCAATCTCTTGTTCTCCTCCCACTGCTGTGATAAGCAGCAGGCTGACTGCAGGCTGAGCTTTGCAAATGAGTGCCCCTGCCCAGGGCCTGGCCTTGACCCTTCTATGGGTCCCTCGTCCCTCTCTGTAATGCAAGCTGCTTTCCCCATCCTGTCCTGGGGCTTCCCTCGATAGCCAAGGTCCTCTTCACCCTGTCCATGCTGGCGGGGTTCTTCCTTACAGCAGATAATCATCCCCTTCTCTTGGCTACAAAAGTTGGGCCCTTAAAGGGGCTTGCTTCCTTTTCTTGTCTGGCTCCTCCTCTCTGTAACAGGCATAGACAACTGAGGGCCAGGGCTAATAGGGCTTAGCCCACCCCACTCCAAACTAACTTTGCAGTGGCTGGCAACAACAGCAGCACCATGGCACTGCTTTCCCACAGTGGCCAGCACGGCTTGGCATGGAACTCCACTGTTCCAACACTGCCACCACAGCATCATGCCCACCACCCTGCCAGGCACTTCTCCACCTCCACCTCAGCCCCGCTAAATAATATTTTCTCCTGCCACTAATGGTAACAAGGCTACAGTTCCCTGTTGCAGGGGATTAACCTCATCTGGACCCATGGGCCAGATGGGCTGATCTTGAGCTCAGGTCAACTTGAGACCCAAGCTCAGAACTGGATGATGGAATTCCATGGACTGGATCCAGCCCACAGGCCATATCTTTGATGCCCTTGTGCTCAGTAATACACGATTATAAAATATGTAATCCACTCAGTAGATAAGGTTCATTGTAGTTAGGTGCATCATAAAAACAAGTCAAGTGTTATGTGTCTGTGTCCTATGAAGATGAAATGTATATTTTTCTTGTAAAATCATATAAGATTGAGAATTAAGAAAATTTAATTTTTACACAGCTATAGGTATGAAATATTGCCTTCCTCCACAAACTCTTCTATCAGCATCTCTCCATGTCTACATGATAAACACCAGATACCACTGTCAGTCTTGGAAAGACCCCAAGCAAAAATAAATGCAGGTAACATATTTCCATATTAAAAATATTCTGTAATAATGTTATTGTCTTTAAAGAACCCCTGCCCACCACCCTGAGTAATGCACTCACCTGTCCCAGCTGGGCAGCTTGTCCCAGCCCCAGTCCCAATCTCTCCCTTCCCCACACTGCTTCCCTCCCCCCTCCCCCAACTGACTTACCAGCTGTCAGGTGCCTGCTTAGTCCACAGCCGAATCTTCAAATCAGCCGAATCTTTTCTGAATCAATTCAGATGCTTCAAATCAATTCAGAGCTTTTACTTGGTTTCCTTATTCGATTTGGATTTGGAGATTCGGTCCCCGAATTGGGCCAAATCTCCTCCGAATCGAATCGGCTACCAAAGCTTTGCACGGCCCTAGTCTTTTGTTATCCTAGTGAAAATCTGCCCAGTTAGCTAAGTTATACTTTTTTGTGCACACATGTTATGGATATATGATGCATAACAGGGCTGTGCAACTGGAGGTCCACAAAGGGTTAATCTGTGGCTCTGGGCTCCTGCTGGACTGCCACTTCTCCTATCACTCTGGCTGCTCTGGGCTTCCACTCTGGCTTCTACTTCCTGCACCTGCTCTAGAGAGTAGCATGGCATAGTGCAGCCTGCAGTGCTTAGGAAGTCTGCAAATGCAGAACAGCAGGGAGCCTGTTACCAGGGAGCTGGGGGGAGCTGCCCACTAGGGCTGTGTGAAGCTTTGGTTGCTGATTCAATTCAGAGGAGATTTGGCCCAATTTGGTGGCTGAATCTCTGAATCCGAATTGAATTGGGAGAGCAATTAAAATATCTGAACCGATTTGAAACCTCTGAATCGATTCGGAAAAGATTAGGAGAAGATTCGGAGATTCAGGCAGTCCCCGCTTGCTGCTACAGGGAGCTGGACCTGGGCTTCATGCCGGTAAGTGGGGGAGGGAGGCCATGGGGGGATCCCTGCCAGGGCCCATCCCCTGCCTGCTCCTCCATCCCCCCTAGCCCCCTCCCAACCTCCGCCTGCTCTCCCAGCCCTATCAATGGCTGCCAACATCCCAGCACTTAAAAAAATAAATAAAACCCCCCCCCCCCCCCTGCACTCACCAGATGTTGCAGCTGCTGTCGGGGCCTCCGGTGGCTCATATCAGAGTCCCCCCACGCAGCGTGGGGCAGTGGGGATTGCCCCCCCTCCAGCTGGCAGGAGCCAGTGCAAGGCTTTTTTTTGATGGAAGCTGGGACAGTGAGTGGGGGATGGGGCCTGTTCAATTTGGAGATTCAACCGATTCAGTGGCACCCAGATCTCTGAATCAGATTCGGCCAAATCGATTTGGGACACTGATTTGAATCACTGAATCAAATGAATGTCCCCCAAATTGGCCAAATCCAAATCTAAAGTGTATGCTAGCCTCTTCGCACAGGCCTACTGCCCACACATGTGGTGCAGTGAGGAAAGGGGGCATCCATAGCTCACAGTATTGCAGCCCTCATGGCATGCAGCCCCTGCTTGTATGGCCTGCATGGGGTATGGCCCACCACTGCATATAGAAGCTGGACAGCCCTGATGTGTAACACAGCAGAGAAGTACTTTACAAATCCCTTCCACTAACTACCCCAGAGAGGATTGTTTTGCCATTTCAGTTAATTAGTGAGTTCACTTCTGCTCCCAAATACAGAGGTGCCTATTCTGCAGAAGTTAGCAAGAGATACACCCATATAATAGACAGACTTGAATCTTGTGTATTTAATGTTGAAATGTCACAAGCAAGATCTGTCTCTTTGTCTCTCTACATGTTTGTATTAGGCTGTGAAAAAGAAGCTGGAACTTCCATGTGGATATATGTTTTTTTGGGGAATCTTCTGCGTGGAATTGGAGAGACTCCTATTCAACCTTTGGGAATTACCTATATTGATGACTATGCCAGTGAAGAGAGTGCTGCCTTTTACATTGGTAAAAATAATTACATCACATCCCTTTTTTCCTAATGACCCTTTTTTGCAAGAAGCAAAATGAGTTGGCTTGAGTATTATTAAATTGACCTTCCCTAATTATTTTTCTTATGTGATTTCCATTTTTCAAGGTGTTGCCTAAAACTTTTAAAGGCTAATTTCCCCTCTTAAGTACAGCCGGGCAGTTCTATTATCTTCAACTGAAAAAATAATTTGACTTCTGGTTCCTTTGTCCTCTAAGTGGTGTTCACATATGCTATTGAGTTATTATGCCCATTCATTTCTCTGGATGGAGAAGGAAATATTCATATACTGTTTAGCCTAACTTTAACTTTAAAACAGCATGGAGTACAAAGTTGGAAATTTTCTTCCAAATTAAGCTGAATAAAAACCAACCATACAGAGTTAGAAATACTTGAAATGTTGTTGTTCTCTGCTTTGTTTCAGAGAACACATCTGAAATATGTGTTCCCACCTGAAATATCACAAACAAGGCCTTTTATTTCCAGAGCTTTTTCTTGCAGTATTTCTACTCTGACAAAATCTAGAAGTACCTGCAATGTAGCTTTGACAGGGCCTAATAAAATATCTGCACTTTCCATAATAATCCAAAATAGTCATCTCAACCTTTTAAAAAGTTTCTCCATCACTAAATTAAATATCCTCCTTCTGTTCAACAATTTATGCCTTTGTCCTGACCAACTTATACCTAACTGCCTGACCATATTCACTTTGACCATAAATATGTCATTTGCATGTTGATGCCTGCTGTATTTTACACACACGTTTCTCAGGTTATGTTTACTCCACACTGAATTTGTCCCATTTAATTGGAAGACAACAAAAAAGAAAGTGACACTGTTGCAAAAGGCCATTTTTTTTCTTTTTGGAGCAGCAGTGCTTATCTGAAGCAACTTTTCTTAGAATGGAATTACTGGTACAATCGAATTCCACCAAAGTGCGTGAGAATGGTATTTGTTTCAGCATACTAAAATGCCCACCACTTTTCACCAGTATGACATCACATCACACCACACACTATTTATCTGGATGACATGAACATTTTCAGTGGCTCCAGATTAGTTCCGTTATAACAAACAAGAGAATTTGGCCTACTCCATCAAAATGTCACTTTTTATTTTCTGTCACCAAATTAATAAACCAAAATCAGCCTGGAGTAAATCAATTCAGGTACAATTCTGAACTAACTTCAGCACTGATTTTGACTGGGCTGAAGAGGATATTTGAGATATAAAAATAGTTCGTGATTAAGTATTCTGCTTTCTTTTCCAGGGTGTGTACAGACAGTTGCGATTATAGGACCAATATTTGGCTTTCTTTTAGGGTCCCTGTGTGCCAAGCTATATGTTGACATTGGCTTTGTGGACTTGGGTAAGTTAGAAAATTGTATTTAAAAATTGTTACCTCTACTTATTTCACTAAAGGATCTTGAACTTTTCAAAGCTAATAATATGGGTGATGTAGAAACAGGTTTTTCTGAAGTGCTCGAAGGAGGTTTTGAACTGAAAAACATATTTCTAGAATAAGGAGGAGTTCTCTTTCTCATTATTATAGAATTCTTTAGTCTATCATGAGTTCAGCACAACTGTACCATCACAAACATGCATCTGCTCTCCACATATATGTTCTCAGGCAGTCAGATTTTAAAGTATTTTCAAAGTAAGAACTGCGGCCTCATTTATGTAGAAAGGGTTGAATGTAGTGCAGGGTATTTCTCAAGAAAAGCCACAAGTATTAGCCTCTGACCCATTTAAAGATACTAGGTAGGTAGTGGTAGTTGAAAAGGTTGATTTTTTTCTGCCCCAGAAAAACAACACCCCCTCCTCCCCCCAAAACCAGAAGCCAGAAAACTTTTGCACTATGTTTGAGATTTTGGTTTTCTGATTTAAAAAGACAAATTTAGCTGAAATATAAATTTTACATCATTTGAAAGAAAATGTTTGACTATTTTTAAGTGGAATCTTAAAATAATTGAAAATTCTGAATGCATATGTGGGGCAGCACTACATGAAAAACTACTTAGCAATAGTATTATTATTGTGGTGAAGGTTTGTTATAGTTTGAAACATTTATTTAATATGATGTTGCCATATCATTGGCCTGATCCTGTTTGTTAC
Organism: Alligator sinensis; assembly: GCF_000455745.1. Classification (NCBI taxonomy): domain Eukaryota; kingdom Metazoa; phylum Chordata; order Crocodylia; family Alligatoridae; genus Alligator; species Alligator sinensis. The sequence goes on along the minus strand of NW_005842861.1, from coordinate 135,233 downwards.
TAATGACCTGAGGCTTCAACTTCTATGGACTTAATAGACAATAGGAAGTTCTTAGCATCTCCCAGGATGAAGCTCAGATTGTGCTTCTGAAACACTGATAGAAATGTCTGGCAAGATGGCATAGTTTTAAATGCTGCTGGTTTTTTTTTCTTTTGTTGTGCTACAGAAAATGGAGCACCATGGAACTTTTGGATATATGGATTATAATTATACTAAACAAAACAGAATTAAACAGAAATGCCATAAATAAAATGAAAGAAAAAATCCCAGTGAAAAGAGAAACTCCCACTGGCAACTTTACAGTCATGGTCTTTGAGTGGTGCTGGTAGTTGCTAAAGAAAGGCGCATAATCCACAGCTGGCAGAAAGTTACTAGGTGGGAGTAGAAACAGTGATGGGAGAAAAAGGGTGGTTGGGTTCTGTTGATGAAATAAGTCACCACTGAAGATGTACCTGCCAAAAGTATGTCTTTGTTCCTATCAAAAAACTAAACATGCAAATATAGCCCTCTTTTTTTCTTTTCTCCTCCTAGATAGTATAACAATAACCCCCAAAGATGCCCAGTGGGTAGGAGCTTGGTGGCTTGGTTATGTAGTAGCTGGTATAATAAGTGTTCTGGCTGCCATCCCATTCTGGTTCTTACCGAAGCACCTATCCAGACCAGAAAGCAGAAAGGATTCCAATACCTCTTCTGAACAGTCAAAGTTCATCACTGAAGATAACAGGGAGCATCACAAACCTTATACACAGCAACTGAAGATAGTGGAAATGGCAAAGGGCAAGTAAACATAGTTTGTTTTACAAATATCTAGTTGTGCACTTTTACCTTATAGGCCTTAATGCTGTTTAATGACTTCAGCATTGATTTTGTTATAGTGCCATCCTACATGTAGCCAATGTGAATAAAAGGACTCTTATAGCTATTTCCGAAACCTGTCCTAAAAAAGAACTTCTCTAGATGAGGTTCGTAAGTGGGGACAAAAGCTTTAGGGGAGAAAGTGCAAAAAGGTTAGATTTTTCCCTGTAGAATTATGACATGTATCCTACCCAAAGAAAAAAGAACCGGTGGCAGTGGAAGATTTTAAAAGTCTGTACATCCCAGCCATATATCCTGAGTTGGATAGCAACAGCCATTTCTAGTGTTCCAAAAATTTTTTTTTAAAGAATTGGCCTCCATTCCTGTGAGCATTCCCAAGCTGAGTAAAACACCAACAGGAAAAGTCATGAGTTTGGCATTGGCTTAAATAGAAAGATGAGGCACACCTATTTCAGTTTAATTAACACACTTCTCTCTAATTTCTAAGCACTTGCCAGCTAGTTGGCAAGAGAATTTCCAGTCATTCACTCGAGTCAGCTGGTGTTGTGGATTGAAATAGTCCTGGGAATATTACGGGATTCTGGCTATTCAGAGATGGAAACACTCTGGCCTCTCTCTATTTAAAAAATGTGTGCACATGCAACATTCATGGACTATAATGTGTTCATCTCCTGTACAGTAAGGTTATATACAAGAAAAGATATAATAAGCCAGGGTCTAAATTCAATGTTTCTATTTCTGGCTGGACAGAATGAAGCAAAGGTGAAAAACCTGATTGGGTACGGAAAGATTTGTTTGTTTATTTATTTTATTAATGGGCATGCTTAACCCTCATCCGTTCTCATGAAACCATAACCATTGTTCTCATGGGGTAACTTGTTACCCCCACAATTCAACATTGTTGGTCTCATGGGGCAACTTGTTACCCCACCCACATGAACAAAATGGAACCAGCAACAGCAGTATAAATGTACCAAAAACTATTTATTAAACATACAGATTGTTTGAAAAAGGATTTATGATCATTTGACCCCAAAATATTATTTAACTAGAACTATGAACAAAAACTTTCTTTAGAGTTTCAAAATGTGAATGAGCAATTTGCTAAATCTGCAGTTCACACCATTTTCAAACTAACAATTACTTCCAAAAATATTTCCTAACTGTTTTAACTAAATATTGCATTCCTCACAAAGCAGCAGTGATGTACTGTGGTGCACACAAGCAAATCACTTACAATCTTCACATCGTTTCCAGGTTTTGTGATCATCTGTCCTTGGACAGAAAGCACAACGTTCACTCATGCTTGCAGAAGGGTCTATTGGGGTGTGTTGTGGCAATCTGTAATTTAGGGCAGTCATACCAGGCTTGACAGACGGACAGATTATGTGTATCCATCATTCTTTGTTTTATTTGTCCAATGTTCTCCAAACTCCTGAAAAAAAAGTGCCGTCTTCTTAAAAATGATCTTTGCTTCTAGTTTGCATTGTGGCCTAGCCAAATGATGAGGCTGGCAATGGCAGCCACGTCCAGCATATTGAAAAATAATCTCATTGGCCACCTGTTGATTTTCCGTCTGCAGGTGGTCATACAGACTAAGTGGTCAAGGTTATCCACCCCACCCTTGTTTTTACTGTAGTCATGGATGATGTCCTGCTTTCTTGCTCTCCACCCACTGACAGGTCATGGTACATGCTTGACAGCAACAGCACAACTTTGGACTTCTTTGGAACATAGGAAACTAGGGTGAGTTCCCCATCAAAAGCAAAAATGGATGAACACATTTCCCTTCTTCGATTTGCTTGCATTTTGGTTGGGATATCGACCTTGTTTTTTTCCGAATCAGACCCACATAGGTCAAGTCCTGGTGTAGCAGCATAGGCGGAGGGAGAAAAAAAAAGGGGGGGGGAGGGGCTGAGAACATACGCATCCCCCCCAAAGTCTGTGGGGAAGGGGTGGGGGAGGAGGGGGAGGGAGTGAGGCTGGGGCTGCGATCGGGGTTGGAGCCCACTGCACCTGTGTAGCCACCCCTTCCCTCATACCAGGGGTCATTGCCCGGTGCCAACATCCATGCCCCCCAGCCCCACACCCTCCCTGGCTGCCTCTCTACACTGGCCCTGGCCCAGCCCCAGTCCCACACCACCTGGGGGGGGGGCAGCCTCAGCTGCACTGCTGGGCCAGAGGGGATGAAGTCCCTGGGACACCCGCTCCCACCCTGCCCCAAGAAGAGACTGGTGGCTCCTCCAGACCCGTGGCACCATGGAACCGATCTTTGCATGGGCAAGGGCAGGCGACAGCTACACTCTGCCTGCTCCCTGCCTCTGTGTCACTGCAACCTTTAAAAGCAGCACAGCACCATGTGCATCCTGACACTCAGCGGGCCAGGGAGCGAGGCACATGGCACCGCTTTCAAAGTCTGCAGTGAGGCATGGAGGCAGGGAGCAGGCAGAGTGCAGCTACAAACCGCCTTTGCCCCATGCAGAAATCAGGGTCGACAGCCAATCCCACCCCCCCCACCTTTGCTACCCCACACCATGGTTCTGGATGAGCTCCCAGACTCCGATTGTCCCACAACCTGGCCAGGGCCCCATTCACCATGAATGGGGCCCCAGCTGGGCTGGTCATGGGGCAATGGGAGCCCAGTGGCTCATCCAGGGGTGCGGCACAGGGGAGGGAAATGTGCCCTCTTCCTCAGCTCCCCCACACTGCATGCAGTGGTATGAGTCACCTGCCCACACCCCTGGATGAGTCACCAGGCTCCCATTGCCCAACGACCAGCCCAGCCCCTACTTTGCTCCCTCTTGCACTGTTGGGGTCTTGATCTGCCTCCCCTGAGCCCAGGCAGCCAAAAGCAACTTACCAGCATGCTGGGCCAGCTGTGAGCTCAGTGCGCCCCTCCCCCCTGCTCCAGCATCCTGCGGCCGGGCTGCAGCCCCGTTAGTCCCCCCACCTTCTGCCACCTATGTGTAGCAGTCTTTCTGCCTGGTCAGTACTTGTGAAGAACTTGTCACCCACTGTATTCCTTCCCATCTTATACCAGGGATGAACCAATTGTTCAATGACCTGGGTATCAAGATTACCTTGGCATGGAGGTTCTGGTTGCTTGCCCAGGTAGATGTCTCCAGACAGGGAGAATGATGTTGCTGCATCACAGCACCACCAAATTTTAAAGCCGTATTTGGTAAGCTTGCTGGGAATATACTGTCTAAAGGGACACTGACCCCTGAATGCAGTGAGCTGCTCATCAACCATCCGGTGTATTCCTGGAATATGCCATTTCCTGAGCAGCTCCACAAATTGTGTCCAAATATCTCTGAAGGCAGAAAGCTTGTCCACAGCTCTCCTTTCCTCACATGTCAGTTTGTTGTCAAATCTCAGGTAGTTGGTAATTCGACAGACTTGTGTTAAACTCATGGTGGCACGGCAGCAAGGACACAACTCCTCCAGAGCCTCATGACCACCATGGTATAGGCCACTCAGCAGTAGGAGACCAATGTAGGCTTTCAGCTCTGGTTCGTCCAGCTTTTTCCACTCCTTTCTATTTTCAGGATGGCTATCATTCCACTCCCTGAGTCTTCTTTCTGCCTCTCTGTTTGTTTCTCTTATGATAACAGACAGGATATCCTGAGAAAAACAGGTGGAACATTTTCACCACTGTGTCTTTATTACTTTCTCTTGTTGGCCCAGCACTTTCATGGACTATGTCCTTGGCTGTTCTTCAATGACATATTAGCCATCAACTTTTTCCCCCACACTCTGCCATTCCTTCCTTTAAAGGTATCATCATCTGTATGTTTTCTAGGGGCGGTGGCACTGGTTCTGCTCCATGTCCTGCTGTAGTTCTCCTCAGTCTTTCACAGCAGCCCTGGGCTAGTCCTCTTCCCTTTCCCACTGGAAGTGTTGGCATCACTTCTCTTTGTGGCACCAACTACTCCTCATCTGAGCTGGATGAGACTTCTATAGACACATGGTCTTCTTGCTCTGAACAATCTCTCATGTCTAAAAGAAAGTCGGCATCCTCACTGCCTTGGAATAAGATTTCATCAATGGATGTGTTGCTGTCATCCCCAGTTACCTGTGCAAGATAGGCTTCAGCACTGAATATGTGCTGTCTTCTCATCCTGGACTGCAGAAAAAAAAAAGAAAAAATTGATTACTGCTGAATGCATATAGATAACAGTCAAAGATAAGCCCATCCACCTATGCTGTCACAGAAGCAATTCCACCCTGCCCTAGGGCAGTGGAGGTAGCACCCTCTCCTCCTGGGCATAGAAGCCAGAGACCAGCATCCACCTTTTGCAGGAAAGCCAAATGTGGGTGGATGCTGTTTGGAAACCACACATGAAGGGGCTTATTGAGAGCAGGTAAAAGTGGCATGGGGGTTGTCAAGCCCTTACTGTTGAAGGGGACTCCATAGTGTATGCTGTATTGCAGTGTGATGTTGTTTTATTTCTTCTCTGCTGTCCCTTTACTCCTTGTCCTCATTTCCACAAAGGCAGGGCAAACTAGCTTGTATGTTACGAAAGGGGCAGGTGAGGCGGAGTTCTGCCATGAGAAAAAAGAGCAGAGTTGCATTTGGGTGTGACAAAGGGTTTTGAGTTTTTCAGCATTTTTTTGGCAAAGGGCAGGGTGTTTTGATGGCCTTGCTGCCTGCAAACAAAGTGGATAGCAAAAGGGATTACCACATCTTCTGCAAAAGCAGAGTGCAGGATGACCATCCATTAGTTACCATGGATACCTGAAGTGGACATGAATGAAGTGTGAATGAATACTGACCTTTCAGCTGCATCCACCCAAAGTGGCCAAACAAGTCTAGGCCTGTCATTTATACAGACATTGCATTGGGGTAACATGTTACCCTGAGCAGTTTTTCATCCACAGAGACCAACCCATTCATGTAAGCTGGCTGTTCTTTGGGGATATTGAGCACTGTGGTGCCAGTGATAATGTCATAAAAGCAATTTTTTTTAGAACTAATTAACTGTAAGATACTGCACAAAATAGGCATCTGGGTAGGAAATTACCCCATGGGAATGTATGAAGGTTAAGGTTGTGGATAGAAATACGAAAATATCTCAATAAGCACAGAGCGTTTGTTTTCAACATACCGCAGAACAGAAAGAGATGGAAATTAAGAAATCTTAGTTTGACTAATTTCCAAGCTGTAGTCTCCTGTGCCATCCACCTGTGCACTGAGTATGTGAGGTCCTCTCTGACATTGCCATTGCTTTAGGGAAGAAACAGGTGTGTTAGTGGAGGGACTTTGGTCAGTCTCCCAGGAGGTCTCCCCTGCCATGTCTTTGATGGAAAAATAATTTGAATTGGGAGGAAGATGGTCTGCCCCATCCCTCCTGGTGCCTTCCTTTGGTCATCCCAGTTGTTCCTCCTGTTTGGGGCTCGGCCTCCCCTACACCCCGCCTAATGCCATCCAAAGATGTCATCACCTAAACTGTCAGAATTGGTATATCATGCACCTTGGTGCTTCAGCCCTTTAAATTTATGGCAGAAGGATCAGGATGTTATTTGGCCCGAGTGCTCCCTATGCGTCTTCCTGATCCGGTGCCATCCTGTCCCCCAGCATCTCACTCCCTACTTGGGCTGTGTACTTGTCATGGGTCAGTCATTTATTGATCATTGTTCTACTTGGTCCTGCCAAGATCCAGTCCATACTGTGGATATCCGGTATCCATGAGGACTCTGTAGGTATGTCCTTGGGCCCTCTCTGGCCCTGAATCCTTGCAAAAGCCCCTTTCTGGGGCAGCCACTAGGTCCCTGCACTAGGGCCAGGTTCCAAATCTGGCCCCTCCAGGCACTGGTCATGGACCTTATTTCTGGTCCTCCCATCTGGTCTCCCACCGGGCCTTTTATCCCAGCTCCAGGGGTCTGGCCAACCAATCAGCCCCGTCACACTGCCACAAAGTACGCCCATGCTAACACAGGAGCTGGTCCCAGCTCCTTCTGGCTCTGCTGGGTTTTTTTTCTCTTTTATTTTTACCGCGGCATCTACACCCGCCGCGCTGTCACTTTTGCCACACTCTGTTTACAGTGTGGCGCCCTGCTGGCTCCACTCCTCACCCAGCAGAGGTAAGTCTTTTCCACACAGGCCTATTTCAAACCTAGAATTTCAGATTAGCTGAAACCCAGGCCCACAGCCACAAAGGCTTGTAGGCTAATGACTCCTGTTTAAATCTGTGGGAGTTTAGGCACCAAAAGCTTTTGTATAAATGGGTGTGGGGTCTTTTTTTATCTGCCGCTTACTCTTCAGTCCTCTGAAAATACTGCTTTCACAGAATCCTGGTCTTGAAGGCATGTGAGTCAGTCACATCAGTTATCACAGACACCAGCTGGAAGCTCTTCTTCCCTCTAACTTTTATCCATTTCTAAAACATACACCAAAACTGAACAAAGCAAGAATGGAGAAAGATCTAGTTAAACCAATGGATGGGGGCTCAGGATATGTGGTTCCTGGTCCCACTTGTTTCAAGAGTTGTGTTTCCTTGGCCTTAGTTTTTCAAACATGGTCACTACCTCAGTATTTGAATACTCAATTTTACTCGCATATGGCCTGATTTTTAGAAGAGATGGCACTCACACCTCAAAACTGAAACCAATGGGAACTGTTAATGTTCTCTATATATGTAAACTCTATATATGTAAACAGTTATTGAAAGCTGGATGCCAAAAAAGCAAGCTACATGAAGTAACATGACATTTCTGCAAATACTGCTCTTAATTAATTTGTTCTTTTGAATCTTTATAAAGCGTTTTGTCATCAGTAGAAAACTGTACTCAAATTGCAAAATATGATTCATGTTATCAATTCTGTTTCCAGTTTGTTTTCATTAATACTTCCATTATTCTGTTTTGCAGATTTTCTTCCATCGCTGAAGAACCTCTTTGGAAATCCAGTGTACTTTCTGTATTTGTGTGCAAGCGTCATTCAGTTCAATTCTTTAATTGGTATGGTGACATATAAACCAAAATATATTGAGCAACAGTATGGGCAATCATCTTCAAAAACTAATTTTGTCATAGGTATGTTCTGTTTGCTTCTCAGTTCTTTGAAAAAGGTAAACCTTTAGAAATGAATTTCAGATCTCCTTGCTTGACTGGAAGAAATACTTCCTAAGATTATTCTTTCCATCCATCCGTATAAGATTTTAAATACGATAGTGAACTTGTCTTGTTAGCTCTGGTAGCATTTAATTAACACTGAGTTTAATAGTATAAGTGCATGCTGCAAAGAATTCTGGGACTTGATACCTGTGTTCCAGAAACTATAAAAGAATATGCTTGTAAATCAGAAGAAAACAACTTAAAACATTAATTTATGAATAATTTACATATGTAACTATAAAGAATTATTCATTTGTTAATTTCTCATTTATTTCAACAAAATGAATATTATTTCACCAAGTGCTTTAGGGTCCCAGATATAGATTATTTGTGTTATTGTCAATGGCCTTTCCAAAATTTCTGAAGAGATTAATTAAATAACATTGTCCTCAATAAAGGGAGGGAGATAAAGCAAACCAATTGAGTGTAATATTTACTATGTGTACTACCTACAATAGTTATTAATTGGCATGTTTATATTAAAGAAATGTTAAAAGGAACGAACCAGTGACATGGAACTCAGTCATCATAATGCAACCTACTACAAGGGCTGATGATTTGCTATTGTACAAGACTCCTGATATCTTTCCAAAGACAGTTCTGCCCCAGGTGATCTCTGGTTCTAGATTACACCTTCTCAATGCTGACTTTGTCCATCCCCACTTTCTAGTTAAACAGGTTTTGGCAAATTCCTCATGTGATATAGGGGAAATAATGCTTTTCTCTCGTTCATTGACCATCACTATGTCACACATGCAACCAGGTACTCACTGAGGTCTAGGGCACCCATTTTCCCTTACATACAGACAGGTATAGATTTTCCAGAAGGGATGGGGTTGTAACATTCCTGTTTTATTTAATGCAATGAGTACACCAGATACAATATCCTGGAAACTCAGCTCCAGCCTTTTGTGGACCTTAAAGATGCTTCCTCATGCACTTTGTAAAGTCTGTAATTGTATTTAAAATTTAGTTGGTCTTGAATGTGAAATTAGGCTATTACTGTAGTAACTCACATAGCACATTTACCTTTCCCCCAGAAATCATCTCTCTAAAAGTTGTGAGCATGCCTCAACTGAGGAAGCTGATTTTCTGTCCAGAATAGAAACACCCCACTTTGATTTCTGCTCCAGCTTTGATTCCTCCTCACAGCAGCAGTGGCATTTCTATTCAGGCAGCTGTGGGGGTTGGTTGACTTAATGGCTCATTGTTCTTCGCTTCACAGGTGTTAATTATTCTCTCTCCTTTTTATGCGTCTTAATGGTCCACTCTATTTCATGTGCCCCCAAGACTGGGAGATCCCAGCAGCTGTGATCTCCCAGCCTCAGGGGTTTCACACACCCTCAAGTTTGGAAAATCAAGGCCTCTGTGATTTCTCAGCCCCAGGGCTTTCCTAAGCCCCTGGGGTTGGGAGATCATGGTAGCTCTGTCCCCAGTTTGGGGGGAGTGTGAAGCACCACTGTGGCTGGGTGTCCCTGCATTGAAAATAAGTTGCAATGAGGGCTAATGCATGATCCCACAGTTACACCTCCTGTCATGCATGTGTAGCAAAGTTAGTCATGGTCTTTGCACTGAAAGACCAAAGTCATGGTTCTTGCTCTGAAGAGTTAAACATGTAGGGTTTAGATCTGGCACAAGTAAGATGGAGAACTTCAAAATGACTCCATTGATTCATAAAAGCTGCCTTTTGAACACTGGTTTTTAAATATTTAACTGTGGAAGTTTCACAAACTCAGTGTTGCTAAATTTTACAGGCATTGAAAGAAATATGAATTTTTCCTGACTCTTTTGGGGAGCAAAGTTAGTTCCACACTCCACCTGAGGAAGAATCTCTTGCATTTCAAAACTTGTCTAACTCTATCCCAACTATACAGTTGTCCAAAAAAGATATCACCCTAAGAAACCCTTGCCTCTAACATAATTTCTGGACCATCATGACTACAATATCACCCCTACACTTCCACAGTCATTGTACCTTTGAAAAATCCCTTAGTTACTATCTACATTTCTTCTTAGAAGCTTTGAGACAAACATGAGTTTTTCTTATTTGATAATTTTTGTTTCTTACACAATAAGGCTCTACATACTTACTCAGCAGTGCTCATTTGCAAATAAGTTCTCATACAAGATTCACATCATCGTGAAACTGTAAAGAAAATTGGATTCCAATGTATTGCAATATTTTGTTATTCCATGGTACTTGTATCATTCATACAGCAAAAAACAAGTTCTATACAAGCCATATAATGAAGATTGCTTGTATAACTGCAGTAAATCTCTAAACAGTAAGAATATATGTAAAACATTGACTGGAATATAACATTTAGCATGCTATCTACTGGTTGAATGAGACCTATTCTAAATTTTAATAATTACTTTGGTCCTTTAAGCCCTGCTTTTATATATTTACAAAGCAAACCAAAGCATGTGAAACAGCAGAATAGAGTTTGGATGCAAGTAATAGCAAACACCTTGTGTCTAAAAGTTGTGAATCATTTTTAAGTAATTTGAAATGATGTTTTTAACCCCCTCGGTTGTCTCCCACAAAATTGAACTATTTTATGAGGAATTATATGCTTATGTTTATACAAACTGTTTCAGCTCAGTGCCACTAGATGTCAGTATTCATTAAACATGATAACCGATAAAAGTTAAAAATGTTGTATAATAGACATGGAAATAATCATTTACTATTTTAAATAAGTTACACCAAACATTATCCAGTAAATATCAGTTCTTTACAAATTATCTTTCATAATGATCTCTATTTAGTTGTTATAAAGACCACAGATTTTTTTTTTTTTTATAAAAATCATTTGTTTCTTCTTTGGTTTTAATTGGCTTAGATGATAGTGGTACTTTCATCAGGAAAAAAAAAGATTGTAAAATGACATGGTACACATGAAATAATTTTGTACCTGCTGTGGGATTATTTCATGTTTAAACATGCTTCCTTCACTCTGTTGGTTGCTTCTTGTCACTGAAGTCTCTCTCATCCTCCACTCAGAATCTGGTACTGGATTTTTCTGTGTGTTTTTTATATGTTCAAAATAAGCATAGTCTTCACAGTGCAGTATTTCTGTATTATATTTGAGTTACTGGTGGGTTATTTGTCTGGGAAAGAATCTATTTATGTGCTAAGAAGAACTTATCATGTTTTACTTGAGGCATAGTTTAGTGGGACTAGCTAACCCTCTCCCACGTTCCGTCAAAGGGAATGTGAAAGCCTACAGGAGCCCTGATGAGTTGATTTGCATCCCATTTGGCATAATGATCTTTAAAAATGAATGAATATGAAAAAAATAATTACCCATGACTAGCTAATACATATACTTTCAATGTTAATGTCATAGTTATAAACTGGAGGTTTATTGTTCTGTCAGTTCCTAAGCCTGTGCTTGGAATGTTCCCTTGTGGGGTTTGGCTGGGGTTAATAATCCATTAAATTGAAGTTTAGGTGGACATTGAGTTCTTTTTTTGATTGTAGGTCTGATCAACATTCCCGCAGTGGCCTTTGGAATATTTTCTGGAGGACTGATCATGAAAAAGTTCAGGATTGATGTTGTAGGGGCAGCAAAGCTCTCCTTGGGATCATCCTTCTTTGGTTATCTATTGCTCTTTACCTTGTTTGCAATGGGCTGTGAGAACTCAGATGTGGCAGGATTGACTGTGTCGTATGAAGGGTACGTTGAAAGTTGTAAATTTTTGTTTTAAAGCAAGCTACCTTCTCACTGCATTTCCCATAGTGAAAATCTTCCTGAAATTGGATCACCTGAATTAAGCTGTCAGGCATTAGTGAGTCTTATTATAGACCCTGATTTGAAAACTGCTTAGGAGAATCATTTCATTTTTGTTTCATTTTGTTACCATTTCCCTTCCTCAGAATCAAACAGGTCTCTCATTATGAACAAGCTCTCTTTTCAGAATGCAACTCTGGTTGCATATGTTCAGAAAATGAATGGGATCCTATATGTGGGGAAAATGGAATCACGTATGTGTCAGCTTGTCTAGCTGGTTGTAAGTCATCAAATGGCAGTGGGAAAAATGCTGTAAGTAACTTTTCTGCTTCCATGTATGATATAGTTTTCTTAGGCCTCTGGCAGATGTTCAGCAATGGTGTGAACAGGATGAGAGGAATTTTATACCACATCCCAAACACCATGCATCCTGACATGCATGGCAGGAGGGACTATGTTTGGGATGGGGCATAAAATTCCTGTGATCCAATCATGCCACTGTTGAGCTCCCCCCAGCCCATTGCCACAGATTGGCTCTGTCCTAAACTGCAAGTTCCAGGCCAGGTCTGGGGCCAGGTCTGACTATCAGGTGATTGTTGGCCCAGTCCTGGGACAGCCCAGCTGCACATGTGACATTTAGATGTCCAGGAGCACTGGGATGCTGGGATCTAGAAGCTTCAAAAAGCATGAAGTGGGGGCTGTAGGACTAGGCAGGAAAGGGTGCTGAGCTCAGGGGTTGCCAGGTGCCCTCTGCTCCCCTATCAGGGAACCTTGCAACACACTCTCCCAATACCTGATTTCTGGTTTGGGAAGCAGGGCTGTTCTGGCCCTGATGCCAACCCCCATCCTCATGCTGATCAGCTGACTTTGACCACTGGAATGGGGTTCCTATACATTCAATTTATGGCACCATGCAAGTGAGCCCCTGTGATGCTCCACATTTTTTGTGTAGTAATGTTGTGCCCAATTTCCCACTTTAGGGTGCGATAAATCAGCTTGAATATGTAGCACTGTTACACTGTAACTTGTGCCAGGGGCCCTAATGTGTTATCTATGGTTGTAAATGAGTCATGATTCATTGGAGCACTGTCAGCATATGGAGCCATGAATTTCCTTGATTTTTGTGGCAGTCTGCTTTAGACAGTTAGAACCTCTTCAAGTAGTTTTCTGTTTGAAGTGAAACGCTCCAAATTTTCATGTTACAAAGTCCTCAAACCCCAAATCTGTTTCTTGGTTGGTCAGTTTGTCTTTTTGGCACTAAAACTAATTTGGGTTTGAGGGGTTTTTTGAAAAACCTGAATAGTTCATCAAAAATAGTCAATTTCTTTCAGGGATGTATTTGGTAGCCATGTTGGTCTGAGACAAAAAGAAATGCAAAACTCTAGAACTCTTGGTTCAGAGATGATACCTTTTATTAGACCAAGAAATTTTCTCAACTTCTTTGAAGTTTTCTATTTCAGTGAAAAATATTTTTTCTACTGAACTAGCATTTTACTAGCAATGTTTTGACCAACCCTAATCTTGAAATACACAGAGACTTTGCCTATTGAAGGGTGTGGAAAAAACGGAGTATACAAATGCATTTTAGGCAGTTGTTTTTCTCTTGTTCGTGTTATGGCCCTCTTGTTTCAATTAACATATACTGTTGCCTGTTATATTCCAGATGTTACGTAACTGCAGCTGTGTGGAAATTACAGACTCTCTATCCAGAAGCTCATCAGCAGTGATAGGGACATGTCAAAAAGGAAGTGAATGTGCAAACATGTTTCTGTATTTTCTGGTAATATCAGTCATCACTTCATATACTTTGTCAATAGGTGGCACACCTGGATACATATTACTCTTAAGGTAAATAGTGGTAATTCCTTTTAATATTGGTAAAGATTTTTAAGGTGTTTTGATATTAATACCCCTTTTTTCTTCTTTTTCTTTTTAGTATTTTCTGTGCTTTTCACTTAATCCTGAAATGATTTTAAAAGTACTTTTTCACCATAAAAAGCATCCTAGCACTGCATACAGCAATGAAAAGCTCTCATTCTAAGCATTAGTATGTGCCTGATTAAAAGAAGCAAATTGCACCACATCTATATTTATCATTCTATATATATGTTCCCTGTTACAAAAAATACTGTAGAGCTGATTGTCTTTTATACCAATGCCACTTCATGAGGGTCTACCTGTGGTAAATTATATTCACTTTAAGTGTCATTGGTATGGCTAGAATTATGTAAAGTTGTCTTGCTGTGAATGAAAATCAAACACTTTGTGCATGAATTTAGCTAGATTTTCATACATGAAAACCACAATTGCTGCTGATATCAATATATATATATATATATATATATATATGTTCCCAGAGACAGTCTAGCACAAAAGCAAAAACTGTATAGTCACTCACATTCTCCCATTTGTTCCTTGACAAATAGATCATTTCATATCACCCAGGAAAAAATGATGTAACAAATAGTATCAATAGCTGCTTTCTACAAAGGCTTTCCTACCCAGTGATGCTAGATCACATGCTAGAGCAGCCCAGCCCTGCCCCCTCCCTTTGGCCAGCTGTTAGCAGCAGCCTGGGCAGGGGGAGGGGAAGGGCGGGGAGGATCTCTCTCCTGGACATAAGGACATAAGGAAGAACTCTGGACATAAGGAAGAACTTCTTTACTGTCTGAGCCCCCAAGGTCTGGAACAGCCTGCCACCGGAGGTGGTTCAAGCGCCTTCATTGAACACCTTCAAGATGAAACTGGATGCTTATCTTGCTGGGATCCTATGACCCCAGCTGACTTCCTGCCCTTTGGGCGGGGGGCTGGACTCGATGATCTTCCGAGGTCCCTTCCAGCCCTGATGTCTATGAAATCTATGAAAATCCTCTTGCAGCCACCCCAACCCTGTGGTGTGCCACTGCCTGGCTGGGAGGCTACAGGGGAAGGGGTCTGGGCTCTGTGTCGCTATGCTACTGCATGGCCAGGAGGCTGCGGGGGAAAGTGTCCAGTGTCTCTGTCCTCTCCCCCACCACCGCCCCCACCAGCTGGTGCTGACAGTTGCCAGCTGCTGGGGAGTGGAGGGGGTGGGTCAAGGGAGAGGGGCCACTCCATCAGCTTCCTGGGAGGTCTGCAGCAGCAGCCAGTGTGGGTAGGCTCTGAGCTTCCCCCACACTGAACAGCGAACATCTGTTTGGTTTGCTCACATTCCAACTTATAGCGCTTTAAGTAAAGTGTGACAGAGCCAGGGGCTTTTTGAATGTCTGTACTTAGCCTCAGTGATTGGTTTCCCCAGAGAATCTTTCTGAACAAAAATGTGCTGCTAGTCACAGAATGCACACATTGGAAACAAATGCTACCACTATGAATTCACAGTTTTTGTTTAAGTAACTGTTTGCCAAGTTCTCCCCTGCGTTCTACTGCCTCCCCACCTCACCCCACCCTTCAGCTAACTCTAATACTAAGGCTGGTACTTGGTGAAAACTGATATTTTCAGAGGAGTATACATGTGAAATGTGAGCTCCAAATGTGGCACATGAGTACAGAAGCCAAATCCCTGCAGACCTGTAAGATTTAGTGACATTTGCTTCAAGGGTTTACAAGATTACAATCAATGAAATATGCTTATGCCTAGTAATTGGCTCATTTCTTTAAGTGTTCCTCTAATGGTATTAGGCTAATTGAAATTGCCAAGGTACTTCAGAAACTATTGAAGCTAGAAGAAATTATTGAAATGCAGATGATTATTATCTGAAAGAGCACAGTATTAATAGAGGGCTATTATGCGGAGAAGGGTTACCTACATCCATCCTAAATACACAGACTTCCAGTGCATAGAAAATATGGCTGCTGTTGAGGATTTAATATATCAGCTAAATGCTTTGACATTTTCAGTACAATGTGAGAAGCTGCTTAAAATAAAGAAGAAATACATTTTCCGAGGAGGAGATTTTAGATATTCATTTTTTTCCTTGTCTTCTTCCCTTCCTACTTCTTCCTTTATATTTCATCTTGATTTTGTTCTTTTTCATTTTTGGAACTCCTTTCTCAAACACAAATGTATCAACTTTTTGCAAAGGCCCTGAATCTGTTGCCTGCATGTCTTCTAGTCATTTCCATCAGTGCAAACAACAGTTTTTTGGCTTTGGAGACTTCTCTGTCATACGTTTAGTGCACATCTCTCTCATCCTTGTGCATTCAGTCATCTTGTTCAACTCTGGGCACAAATGCAGACTTTGCTGTTCTAGCATCTATCTGGCATGGTTTTGGAATAGCGAATCCTACATCTGTGTCCTGTGGCATAACTGGGGGAGCTGCTCCAGGCGCCAATTTAAGAGATGGAGCAGGAAGCAGGGATGGAAAAAATTGGCTGCTGTCGCAGACATAATCACAAGGTGGCACAACAACTACCAGAAGTTTCTGTTGCCCTTGTGTGTGGCAGCTGCCCTAGGCATCCAACACATCATTATATCTCTCTGTGCAGAGGGTTGGACTAGATTATCTTAGAGGTCCCTCCCAGCCCTCTGATTCTATGTTCATTAAATAAATGGAGGGCAATGTGCTTACCTTTCATGTGGATTAAGCTATTTGATGGAACAAGGCCAGACTGCTCTGTGAATTTGTCTTCACCCCAACAGTTAATCTGAATTCTGATACTTCCACTATGGTCCTTTCCACACAGGAAATGATGCTTGAGCTCCACAGAGCAACTGGATCATGAGAATGACGAGATCTGCAACTGATGAATATTGCTAACTTACCATGAGTTAAAGATTCTCATGTATGACTATGAATTGGATTAGTGAGGGGTTATACTTTGAGTTAATAGTGCAGTATAAGTAGTCCAAACACTGCTGATCTGCTATGTAAGGTCATAATTCTACAGTCTGCTGCCTTGGATTTTGTAAATCCAAGTACTTACCATTTACTTGGATTGGAAACTTGCCCAGAACCTTAAAGTCAGACCACTTGGAGTTAGGCACTTAAGAACCTTAAGGCTCTGAAGAGATTTTGGCACCTAATTAGAAGGCAAAAGTCCTTAGGCCTGATTTCCATTTTGTTGCATAATTTTCATGTGGGTATAGTTCTACTAATTCCCATGGAATTGCACCATAGTAAATTAGTAAACAAGGCAGAGAATTGAGCCTCCTGATTTGTAATTAGCTATTTGTCATTTTTTTCTTAGACAGTTTAACAATTATTTCTATGCTTTTAGATGCATTAATCCACAACTCAAATCTTTTGCACTTGGAATCTATACCTTGGCAATAAGAGTTCTTGGTAAGTTTGGTTCAAAATTTCATTTTACTGAGGTATTATTTGTACTGTCTTTATTAACTGTTTATCTCAGCAGTGACCTACAAGTTTGTATAGAATTAATTTTGAGTGCCAAGCAAATATGTGGTAAAAATATGATAAATGTTAGGTATGGGGGAACGGGTAAAGCACTTATGTTTTATAAAGACTACATGAAGTTTCCAGTTATACAAAATTTTTAGGAACAAATACAGAGAGGATACACACAAGCAAGGAAACAGCGGTATTATGAAAATTCATAATGATACCTAGAGTCATTGATGGGTGTTCCATTGATTTAGCATATTTGAGCATCCTTTCTCATACCTGGGTTGTGCCCATTCTCCATAGGGTTTGGAAAGAGTAGGGTGGAGTAGTTAGGTCCTTCGCTTTCTCCTCATTCTACACTCAGGCATATTTTCATCGACTTTTGTAAGAATTTGTCTGAATACAGGTCTAAGGATCCACAACCACATTCAAAGTTTTTCCACAGATCTCAGTGGGCTTTGAGACCTGGTTCTGAATCCTGTAGAAGTGTAAAGTGTTCAAAGAATGCAGGATGTGACTCCTTGTTTTAGCAACTGATACAAAAACTTAATTCCCTTTTGGCTGCCATTAATCTAATATAAATAATCAAAATATTATGTTATTGTATCATATTGTAGTATGTTAGAAAGCATCTAAAATTAATACTGTGTCATATGAAATAACATCATTGCTCTTCCTTCTTTTTAAATATCTACAGCAGGCATCCCTGCTCCGGTGTATTTTGGAATGTCAATAGATACCACTTGCCTAAAATGGGGAAGCAAAAGGTGTGGGGGAAGAGGAGCTTGTAGACTCTATGATTCTAACGCATTTAGGTAATAGATTTTGTGAACTCCTCCTTTTAACTCACTTATTTTAATTATATTTAGACTCTTAGGACTAAAGCTAGAAGAACATTTTCTGCCAAAACTTTATTGCTGTGGAAAAGTGTTTAAAATGACAAAACATTATCATGGATGGTGTGTCAAAAGCAAAACCCAGGAAAACTGAGAAAAGAAAAACTGGCAAAAAATGTGAAAGTTTATGGGATTTTGGCACTTGGAGGGTTTTCTGATTTGGGTGTTTTTTTAATGTGTATGTTTTAATTTTGGACACATGTTTTGCAGAGGAGACCACTAGGAATGTTGTTGCTCTGGACATGTGGGGGCAGGGCACCCCACAGAATGGGGCAGCAAGTTTTATCTCCCTTCACTCAGGTTGCTGCTGCTATTGCAGCTTGGGCTCCTCAGACACGGGCTGACACTGCTGAGAGGTAGCTGCTGTGCCAAGGCTTGGGCTCCCTAGGGTGCCACCATTCTTGTACCCCACTTGTAAGTCACCCCAAGTCTGGTGCTGCACTCACCCACCCCTAGTTACACTATTGGAGGCAACAAAGGCTTAAGAAGTAAGTGCCTATTTTAAGCATTTCTACAGACAGAGAAAAAAGAGGAAGATAAGTCAACTAGCAGGATTCCTGTTTCATTTTGAGCATATTGATGCACCAGTAACATTGTATCAAAAATATTAATTAAAAATTATGAATAATAAACCCATACATAGCAAAAAACATCCTCAAATACCAAACTTGTTGATATCTCTGGTGATGTGGCCAAGGAAGGACAGGAATATTGCAGAGATGTGAACATTCCTGTTGCTATTAATTAAGATCTCTACTCCCACTGAAGCATATTGCTGACAAGTTTACATTGGTGTCAATGGAAAAATTGGGAATAATAATTTCCAGGTTGTAGCACCTTCTGGAGCACCATGTTCACTCTGCTTTACCTCCCAGTGTTATAAGTTATTCTCTTTTTAGGAGTGCTGAACATTACTTCTAAAGAGGCTGATCCCATTATTTTTCTATTACAGACATGTTTATCTGGGATTGACTGTGGTTTTGGGCACCATGTCAATTTTGCTGAGCATTGCTGTCCTTTTCATTTTAAAGAAAAGGTTTGTTCCACAAGATGAAAATATTGCAGCCACTGGAGAAAGAGGAACAGTCTTGGCCAGAAACAGCAAAGACAATTTTGTCACTTTTGACCATTTAATTCAGACAGCCTACTGGCCAGACAAGGAAACCCGCCTTTAGAAGGAGGGATATTTTGGAGGGATGTGTTCTACATGTGGAAGTCCAGTGTAGGAGTTCCATGCCAAATGCTCTAGAAGCAGTGTGTCAGATTGGATACCTACTTAGTATTCATTTTAAAAACATTCAAATGTATGTAATATTCTCTGTAAATACCAAAAATCTTACAATCTGTATATGTTTGAAAACAGATTAACATTCTAATATAATAAAAAGCTTAGTACTTCCATCTGTCTGTCCACAACACTGGGGGCCAACTGTGCATGTGCTCCAGAGAGGGCTGGCAGCAATTGGTTGTACAGGTCCTGCCCCCTCAGGGAGAGAGCCAGAGGTGGAGGGAGCCCTTAGGCTTGTATTTTATTGACTTGCCCCTGGTTCCTGTCAAAGCTGATAGGAGGCAGGGGCACTAGGAAACAGCGGGAGCCTCAGCAGGATTGAGCAGCCGAGCACACCCACCTCCCAGCCATTGCAATCCCTGCCTGCCAGCACTGTTGGCACCACATGGCCCAACTGCATCACCACAGCAGGGAGCACGGAGCTGCCCTGGTAGGGTGTGTGTGGGTGTACATGTGGTTGTGGGTTTGTGTGTGTGTATGCATGTAGCCAGGGGCAGAGTGTGGGGGGTGTGGGTGTGAAGCCAGGGGCAAAGTGAGTGGGTGGGTATGGCTGTGGAGCCGGAACAGGGCTATTTAATTCAGCAAAAAAGGTAAAACATCTTATGGTTAGATGCTGAAGCTAGACAAATACAAACGATAAAGAAGATGCATTAAATTTACAGTGTATGCAAATAGCTTGATTAGAGACGTGGTAGATTCTCCATTACTTTAAATCAAAACTTCTTTCTAAAATAGTCTTTCTTCGATTTATGCTGTATATCCGTCCCTGGAAAACGGTGCATAAATTGAATTTGCATAAAGCAAACCCACTTTACAATGTAACAAATAGGGATAGGTTCCCATGTTGGTGAGGGCTGGGCTGTGCTGTCTACTCCAGAGAGCAGGGCTGGCCCAGGCCCTCTTCTCCCTAGCTGGAGCAGTGAGAGCTAGTTCACTAGCCTCACTGGTAGGCTCAATGCCCCTCTACCCCAGACATGCCAGACAAACCCCTGCTGGGGTCTGGGGCCAGGGAAGGGGTTTAAACTTCCTTTCCTCTGAGTACAGAGCTGCCCTACCTGCTTACTTAGAGCGGGCTATGACTGTGGACTACAAATCCCAGAGGAACCTGGAAGCAGGAAGAGGAAGTGATGAGCAACCCTGCAGAGTCCTGCTGCTCTGATTATGGATTGAAAATCCCAGAGACCTTGGAGGCAAGTGGAAGAGGAAGCAAACAAAATGGCCCATGCGCTAGCACCCCCTGGCTTCTTGCCTGAGCCACTGCAGGCATGTGGCTGCATTTCCTGAATCAAAAATGAATGCCTGTTCATTTGCTTATTGGTTCAATCTTTGCAGTTTAGACTAACCTGCAAAGACTGAAACAATTCAGCCTTGGGCTTTTTGACTGTACTTGGCCTAGATGCTAGACTAGATGATAATAATGACTGTTTCTGCCCTTTAAAGCTCTGCGTGATATTCTTCATCATGTGAAGTTAATGGGAGTTTTGCCATTAACTTCAGTGGGTTTAGGATTTCACATCATAACCACTGTGCTTATGTTAAGATGACTTGGCATACATTTAGGTCCTTGTCCTATAAAATACAAACTAATCTTGGTTGCAAAAAAAATGAGAATCTGGGATTGTTTTGCTAAGTAGAAGATGAGAAGCTCTGAATAAAGGCCATTGTTGGCCTGGATTTCACATGGGCAGGTGCAGCTATCTATTGACCAATCATGACACGTCCATTTTATAGCAAGTGTCATAGGCAACTGGTGCCACCTTAGTCAGGGGGGCACCTGCCCCCCCAGCAACCAGTCAGTGACTGTGGGGGGTCCCCCCATGGCCAACCACACCAACTGGGGCAAAACTCACTGACTGGGAAGTGATCGCAGCTCTTCCGGAAGCAGTTGCGGTGCTCCCACTCTTTAGCCAGTGCTCACCGGGGGGGGACCAGCGCTCCTGCCAGCCCCCACCAACCATTGCCTAAGTGGGGAGCGCATCTGGTCAGGGGGTGCACCAGTGCCCTCAGGGGGTGCACATGCACCCCTGTGCACCCCCATTGCATTGCCACTGGCAAGAGGCTTTTATTGATACATAATACTGGTAAATGATAAGTAAAACAAACAAGCTATTAATCAAGTCTCACCATCCACTGGCTCTAGAGGCCTTGCAGGATTGACCATGGCCAGCAATGTTGTCATCTTCTGTGGGTTCAGAAACTTTTCAGAGGAGGAGCAGTCCCTGCTCCCCCTCGCCCCCAAATTTGTAGTGCAGGGGCAAAATTAGACCCCACCCCAATATCCAAGGGTCAAAAAACACCATGGCAGAAAAAAAGCAGGGCATCCTCCACAGAGACACTCTGGTAGCAGCCAGAGCATCTTTATGGCCCTCACCCTGGTGCTGAAGCATCCTGCCTGCCTGTGCAGGGCAGGCAGCATGCCAGCTGCAGGGAACTGGATCCAGGCTCCTGCTGGTAAGTAGCAAGTGTAGGGGGCTGGAGATGGGGGGAGGGGACCATGGGGAGGACCCTTGCTGGCCCCACCTGCTCCCCCAGCCCCCCATTGCTGCCCCACCTGGTCCTACACCCTGCATGTCCCCTGAAACCCCTGATCCCTGCCCCCCCACCCCCTCTCCTTCCTATCCCCCC
>NW_005842861.1:109610-112997 GCF_000455745.1 Alligator sinensis | reverse complement strand
CATATAGGTATTTAGAATTCATTTTATTATGATGATAGAGACACTGGTAGGCTTCCAAATTACATTAACACTGTAAATATACCAGTAAAACATTGCCCAACTGATCGGTGTCTCTCTGTCTCTCTCTCTCTCTATATATATAATTATATATATAGTGGTCTTTTGTTTTAATTGTGGAGGCACATGGATTTCAGGTTATTTTACAGAGTGACTTTGGAATTTTTTTATCAGGGATGTTTCAGTGTTCAAATAGGGAACACCGGAATTCCTGCTAGGGAGGCCAGTGGCAGGACCCTGACTGCTCAGAGCTGGTACCTTGGACCCAGCTGGAGTTGGGTGAACTCCTGGTCAGTTGGGGCCAGGAGGACATGCTTTGACAGTTCAAAGCAGGCCACAATACCTGGAATATCTTCCAGGCGATAGCTGCCCAGATAGCCGGGCAGGGGGACACCCTTGGTAGTAGTGCTGCAGAAAGGCCAGCTTTGCAGCCACAGCCCACTGGCATCTGGGCCAGAGGGGCAGATGCTTCATCCAGGTCTAGCAGGTGGCTGCAGATCACAGCCGGGCAGCAACCCCCACTGCCAGACTGCTGCAGTGGGTAGAGGGCGCAAGGAACTCTCAGGGCTGCTTCAGTAGTCCAGCTGGCACAAGGGGTAGTGTCCCCAGGTACCAATTGGCTGGGCCTCAGAAGCTCCTGAGAGTGAGAAGCCCTGAGCTACTTGCCAGGGCAGCTTTTTCTACTGATGGGGCCAGGACAGGGCAGTTTTTCATACTACTGGGAACAGCACAGGTGCTAGCCCCGGGCTGTAGCTCACCCTGCCTGCAGATCCAGAAGGATCCAGGCAAGGTTATTTTGCCCCAAGTGGCACAATTTGCCCCACACCAAAGTGCATGTCCAAGCACATGCGCTGAGGCAAAAAGCTCTGACTCAAATTTGCATCGCTCCTATTTGAGCAAAGCAGCTGTGAATATGCCCCTTATGTCCTGTCTATCCATGGTAAAATGCTGTTTTAGCCATGACTAACAAGGCTACCTTGTTCTTACTGATTGTGTCCAATTCAACAGATGGACAGTTTTCTCTGTTCTGCTGACCAAGTCAGCCACAGCATCTGCAAATGCTTACATTATGGCATCTCACTCAAGGACAGGCTTCAGGCCTACTATTGTCACTTAGCCATAGGCCCTTTGAAAATGGCCTAGTCTGGCAGCAGCATACCCAGGGCTCATGTTGCACAGGCCTATGTATAGCCTACAGCCACTACCTGCATTTAAAACAGCAGGAAGCATCCTATTTCAATAAAACAATCACTACTATAATGCTTGATGCCCCATTCTACGCTTCAACAGGTAGACGCATGATAAAATAAATGGACCAAATTCATAGCATTGTGTGAATCTTAAGGAAGAATTTGGCCCAGTGTATCTCAAGCTGTAGAAAATATTGTGGGCTTTCCTCTTTGTATCAGTGGCTTTCACATTAAATGCGTGTATTACTATGAGAATGTCTCTCCTGATTTAGCTGCTCCCTGAATTCTGTAAAATCTGAAACACAAGCTGGAACCATTCATTCCCTTTTATCATCACCAGTACTAACTGTTCTTAGAACCGAATTATGTGCTTGGTGAGATCTGTAACTGATTTAGAATTAAATCAATAATTCTTCTGGTAACAAACGGGAAAAAAAACAAATGTGGTGTGTTTACAGTCATTAGCATGAATTGGCCATGTAGTGAGAGTGGGAAATTGAGAAACAGCAAAATTATCTGTAAACATCAATCGATAGGATGACATCCTCAACGTAGGCCTTAACAATGGTTGATGGACAGCAGAGACCTGAGGGTACTTAATGTAGGACAGGACAGGCAAAAGATCGCTCATGATGACAGACAAGAATGGAGGCGTATGATCCTGGAAGCCAAAGTGCTAAGCGTGCTAGTCAGCCACTGGCGTGAAGTTAGTTAAGTACACATCTCAAGCTGTGGGGATGAAATGCTTTGAAGCAACTTGTTGCCATGAATATTCATAACTTTCCTTTAATTTTTTTTAATGTCCTACAAGGAACTCACTAGAAAACACGTTGTAAATCTAAACTAGATTTAAATCTAAAAATATAACAAGTACACTTTTCAAGTCTCCAAGATCTCTTGACTGTGGATTTTATTTTATGTGATTCTCTTCCTTTGTTTCTAACAGTTAAGAATTACAAGTAATTTGTCTAGATGGATGATTTCCCCTTTCCAAGCATGAATTAAATTTCAGAACCCAGTGATCTCCTGCTCTGCTTAGGGATTAGCAGTCTGAGGATAAAAATTGGCTTTAAAACAGAGTTCCTTAATACAGTGTTTTCTTGCTGCTTGACTGGATTGCTATTGCTGAGCTACCTGTTACAAATTGCTCTTGGTAGCTATTTCAACTGATAAGAGTCTGCTGCCACCTTCTGATTGGAGGATTCTACAAATATCTAGGCACATACAGGTGATTTTTAGAATTTTTAAAATATTGGTTTGTAGTGGTTTATGTTTGCAATAATGGCATGTTTTCATTTTGTGGGACTATTCAGCAGCTGCTAACATTTCAGGATTAAAATTATGGTGACATTTGTTATCCTAAACTACTTATTCCTAGTATCAAATGTAAATTGTGATTTTATAGGGCAGTTAGGTAAAAGGAAAAGCTGGATCTTACATTTTTTAAAGCAATCAAATCATATTATATTTTGTTCTAGATTTCATAGATTTCATAGACATTAGGGCTGGGTGGGACCTCGGAAGATCATGGAGGCCAGCCCCCCGCCTGAAGGGCAGGAAGTCAGCTGGGGTCATAGGATCCCAGCAAGATAAGCATCCAATTTTATCTTGAGGGCGTTCAATGTAGGTGCTTGAACCACCTCCGATGGCAGGCTGTTCCAGACCTTGGGGGCTTGGACAGTGAAGAAATTCTGCCTTACGTCCAGCGGTCTTGCGGTTGTTTATAACCGTTCAACCTCGTCATCCCTTGGGGTGCTCTGGTGAACAAACATTCCCCCAGATCCTGGTGGTCACTCCGATAAACTTATAGGTGGCCATCAGATCACCCCTGAGCCTGCACTTTTCCAGGCTAAAGACCCCCATAGCTCTCAGCCTGTCCTCGTAAGATCTGTTTTCCTGACCTCTGATCATGTGCGTGGCTTTTCTCTGGACTCTCTCAAGGTTCTCCATGTCCTTTTTGAATTGTGGAGCCCAAAACTGGACACAGTACTCCAGCTGCGGCCTCACCAAGGCCGAGTACAACAGGAGAATGACATTTTGGTTGCTTTACTAGCTGCAGCATCACAGGCTCATGTTCATCTTGTGGTCAATGATGACCCCCAAGTCTCTTTCTTCCGTAGTGCTAGCCAGCGTAGCACTG
>NW_005842861.1:105402-108617 GCF_000455745.1 Alligator sinensis | reverse complement strand
CTGCAGGACCGGACCAGTGCAGAATATTCCTCCTTGGAGGTGAATCCCATCCTCCATCCTTTGTAGGCCTTTCTTTTTAGCCTCAGGAGGTCTGCTAGATCCCTGGAGAGCCAGGGGCGCTGTTGTGCCCTCTTGCTGCCTTTCCTCCAAGATGGAATAGAATTAGCTTGTGCATTGAGGATCACTCCCTTGAGAAGCAACCACTCTTCCTGAACTCCCCTCTCCCTGGGGTCATGGTCCCTTAGTGCCTCCCTGACAAGCCTTCTGAGCTTGTCAAAGTCGGCTTTCCTGAAGTCAATGACTTCAGTGTTGCTGACTGACTTGCCAGCTTTATGGCGGATGGTGAAGGTGATCAGCTCGTGGTCGCTGACACCCAGCTTCCCATCGATCACTAGGTCACCAATTAGGTCATCCCCAGTAGCCAGTGCCAGGTCTAGCAGTGCTTTACCTTTCATTGGCCCATAGACTTCTTGAGTCAGGTAGAGGTGATCCACACACAATAGGAAGCTTTGCGACTGCTCGGATTTTGCTGAGTGATCCTCCTATGAGATGTCTGGGTAGTTGAAGTCACTCATGACAACCATGGTCCTGGAGCATGTGGCCTCAGACAGTTCCCAGGTGAACTCCTGGTCAAGCTCTTGAGTTTGGGTGGGAGGTCTGTAGTAGACTCCCACTGTTGTGTCCCCTGTTCCCCATGGATTTTAACCCAGAGGGGCTTCAGTTGTTCACCCTGGTCACCAGCATCAGCTTTCAGGGATGCGTAGCGTTCCTTAACATAGAGAGCTACACCCCCGCCCCTTTTATCTACTCAATCTCTCCTGTACAAGGTATAGCCATCTATACCAGTGGTCCAGTCATGGGTGGAGTCCCACCAGGTCTCTGTTATGCCTATGATGTCATAATTATTTGTTTTAAGCAGAAGGACGAGTTCCTCCTGCTGATTCCCCAAGCTCCTGGCATTTGTGTATAGGCAGGCAAGTGTCCCCTTGGGGGCTCTTGCCTTGCCCACAAATTGTACCAGGGCTGGGGCAGGGGTGGGATCCCTTAAGTGCCTTGGCCTGCTGGCTTTGCAAGTGTTGCTCAGCGGGCCAGCAATGGCAGTAGTCCCCCCGTCCCCCAGTGGGCTTAGTATAACCACAATAATTTCCCCTTTTCTGTCCATCATTCATGGATTAGCCTCAGAACTTCTAGTTCATTCAAGTATGGGTGTTTAGAAAAATGTCATGGGCCTAAGTATGTGAATAAAATATAAATTATTTAGCTTTATAATAGGGAACTTCATGAGATTCCCCTCCAGACAGGCATAAAATTTAAGCAATGTATGTCTTTTCCCCCTTTGATTTCAGAATAAATTGTAGATTTTTAATGTGCAGAGTCCCAGATAGGCCTTTGAGGTCAGTTGCTTTGTGGCCATTTTATTAATATGAGGTAATCAATAAAAATCTTTCTCCCTTCCATAACACCTAATGTGGTACCTTACTAAGGCTCAACAATATACTAGCAACAGACTGTATTTAGCTAAGTCAGTAACTTCATAAATGTTGTGGTTTCCTAGCTTTCAGATATTTAAAGAAAAAAAATTCTAGTTCCTGTTAATATAGCTGAAGATCAAATCCAGCCATAAAATATTGACAATAGAGTCATGAACCACTTACATGTGGAGCATCATGAAAACCAAAGGAAACACTGAATTTTGAATATATGATAGTATCTTCAGGAAAAAGTACTATAACTGGTTGTACCTCTCTGAAGAACAGAGAAGGCTCAAGTGTTTACGTTACAGGAAGTACCTAGTATGCTGCTCCAATGTTTTTATTGAAACAACTGGAAATCTAT
Source organism: Alligator sinensis (assembly GCF_000455745.1). Taxonomy (NCBI): domain Eukaryota; kingdom Metazoa; phylum Chordata; order Crocodylia; family Alligatoridae; genus Alligator; species Alligator sinensis. The sequence goes on along the minus strand of NW_005842861.1, from coordinate 106,781 downwards.
TCTCCCATCCTCTAATGAAGAATAACTTTCTGGATGTAATGAGGTAAGCAATCTTCAACCTTGGTGGAAAATGTCTGTTGCTTTAAAAGAAATATGCAAGGGAAAAGGGGACCTTGCACTGCCCAGGGAGTCCAGACCAGGCTTCCCATGAGGTGTTTAGTAGGCCTGTGCAAAGTGGCAAGTATTCGATTCAGATTCAGCCAATTCAGAAGGACAGTGATTCAATTCAGTGATTCAATTCAGTGATTCAAATCACTATCCCAATTTGATTTGGCTGAACTGGATCCAAAGATTTGGTGCCACTTCGGAGATTCAACCATAGACTAAACAGGCAACAGTCCTTGACACTGATATCTCTAGCTGGTAAGTCTGTTGTGGTGGGCAGCAGGGGAAGGGCAGGGGTGTCTGTGGGGGAGGGGGCAGATCAATGCCCCCACATCAAGGGAGGGATTGGGGCTGGGACAAGCTATCCAGCCAGGGCAGAGGGGCATGGGACTCAGGGACGGGGGCTCCTGCCACTGCAGACAACCTGTCCAGGAGGGCATGGGAGCAGGTATGTGCCCCTGGATCTGTGCGGGGCAGGCTGGGCTGGGCTGCACTCTGGGATGCTAGCCCTAGCTGCCTGCCACTGGGCTGTGCTCCACAGGGTGGGTGGAGCCAGGGATGTGCTCTGAGCAGCTAGGCTGGGCTGCTGGGCTATGCTCTGCGGAGTAGGTGGAGCCAGGGCAGTGCTCCAGGCTGCATCTGGGGCTAGCCACCCAGAATGCAGTCCTGGCTCCACCTGCCCTGCAGAGTGCAGCCTGGTGGCAGGTGACTGATACTAACCTCCCAGAGCACAACCCTGACTCCGCCTGCCCCACAGAATGCAGCCCAGCAATGGGGGCTTGCGGCCTGGAGTTCAGCCCTGGCCAGGGAAGGGGTGGGGTAGTTTGCGCTGCTGCACACTGCCAGTCCAAGAGCTGCTCGTGTGGTGGCTTGCCCAGCAGCTCCCACTGCTGCTCCCACCTCCAGTCTAAGAGGGCATGGGGCAGGGGCATGTGCCCCAGGATCTGTGGGGGTGGGCAGGGCCGGGGCTGTGCCGGACAAAAGGCAGAAGGCACTGAGAGTGGGGGCTAGGCCCCCCACCACTAGCCCAGCCAGCATGGGGCCAGTGCAATTCTGAGCCCCTGCGCTGCCTCTGGACAAGTGGTGAGCAGTGGCAGGAGCTAGTCCAGCCTCCCCATGGCTCACAGACAAGCAGCAGCTTTGCCCCAGCTAGGCAAGTGACCGCAGGCCATGGAGAGGGGCATATGCCACCCAAAAACTCACTGTATCCCCCCCATAACACCTGCTCTACCACCCACCCCACCCTAATCTGGAGGAACACCCCCCACCCCCCA
>NW_005842861.1:100863-105387 GCF_000455745.1 Alligator sinensis | reverse complement strand
AACCGGGGTGAAGCCACTGCTTGTCCAGGAGGCGTGGGGAGGGCAGGCTGGCTCCCGCCACTGTGCACCACTTTTCCAGGGGCAGCACAGTGGTCCAATCTTGCACTGAACCAGCTGGGTGAGTGGTGGGGGGGCAGAGCCCCCACTCCCAGCGCCTTCTGCCTTCTGTCCACTACAGCCCTGGCTCTGCCCATCCCACGCAGATCCTAGCCCACATGTCCCTGCCCCATGCCCTCCCAGACTGGTGGCAGAAGCAGCAGCAAGAGCTGCTGGACAAGCTGCCACTTGAGCAGCTCCCTGCCCAGGAGTGTGCAATGGTACGAGCCGCCCCACCCCCTCCCTGGGCAGCACTTGCCCCTGCCCAGGTCCCAGGCCCAATCCCTTCCTCACTGTGTGGGCATTGATCTGCCCTCCCAATCCAACTGGGCAGCTTGTCCCAGCCCCAATCCCTCCCTCACTGTGTGGGCATCTATCTGCGCCTCCACCCCTTCCCTCCCCCCTTCACTCACCAGAACAGATTTGCTAGCTGAGTCCGGCGTCCTCAAGGTCTGCTGCCTGTTTAGTCTATGACTGAATCTCTAAACTGGCACCGAATCTTTTCTGAATCATTTCAGAGGCTTCCAGTTCAATTCAGACCTTTTAATGGGTCTCCTGATTCGATTCAGATTTGGAGATTCAGCTGCCAGTTTGGGCTGAATCTCCTCCAGATTGAATTGGCCACCAAAGCTTTGCGCAGCCCTAGTGTTTAGTGAGGCTGCTTTCCACGATGACAACTTTGGGCTTCATTGAAGAAATCCACATGGCCAGGCTTGTGTTTTGGGCCTGGTATGAAAATTAGCTCATCTTCTATCTGGAAATCAATCAGATTATTGAGGCTAACCAGAAACATACAGTGTTTGTTGGCAAGCTTTTGGTTTGCAAGATATTGAATTAGTTCACTCACTCACATCTGTAGCCAAACCTAGTGACAAGTCATAAAATTAAATACTCTCACTACTAAAAAATCCCTTTGCACTGACTTCTGAAGCATTAGATGGCTCCATTTCAACCAGTATGGTCAGCTGCCAAACTAAAGGATTTCAACATATGTCATCAATGACATTATGCACCATAATCCAGGTTGTATGGAAACTGCTTGAGATACACGGTCTTTCACATTCTGTTATGTCTGACAATGGTATACAATTTACTTCTGAAGAATTCAGAAGTCCAAGGACAGGAATCTTATCTATCACACCACATCTACACTGTTCCATCCATCATCCCATGGCCATGCCAAGCAGATGGTCCAAACTACTAAAGATGCATTGAAGCATATTATTGATACTGACTGGAACCTAGGATTAAATATTTTTTACTATAACAGCAATTCTATGGACAGCAACAAGTCAAAACTCTGCAGAACTATTGGTTGAACCATTGATTGAAGACTTGTTTGGTTTGATTCCACTGAGATTCAATGGTCAAGCACCAAGCAAAAAATCTAGTTCTCTCCAAGATGGGTATAGCAGGGACCTGGCTGAGCCCTGTACTTACTGGGCGTGTCCAAAACTCTGCAACTGAGTCACAGTGGGTGTCTGCAATAGATCCTTGAAGCTACAGGACTGGTTTCATACAAGGCCAAGTCTCTAGATGACAAGGCACTTTACTGACATATTGATCAGATGTGAGGTTGAATTTCAGATGATAAGCCATCTGCAGAAGACATCATATAGCCAGCAAAGCCAGTTCTTATGTATGCACCAGTTGTTGTTCCAGACCTATGGAATACCTCAGGTGCTAAAGCAACTCAGGAAAAGCCAAAAGAGCCTGCTGGCATCTCTAGTGAGACAACTCCAAGCCCTGAATTGGATAATCGGTTGAGTCACCATCTGGCCTCAGTATTTTAAAGATGGCATTATCTGTGGGAAGGGTGTTATGTACTGAGTCAGGTGTGTGTGTGTGAGCATGCACCTGCAATCTTTCCAGCCAGTGGAGCTATTCTACATTATGTTTGTCTCGTGGTAGGATTCTGCCTGCTGTTACGTTTGAACAGCATTGCATTGAGTCTTTTGTTCATACAATAAAGACGATTGCTGTATTGCTCCTTGTGTGATCCCACTGGGATAAATAAATGCTTGCATTACATTAAAGACACCCTTGGAAAAAGGAAAAAGCACATCTATTGTAAGACAGCTATACCAGATACATGGACCAGGAGTTTTTGCCCGAGTTTTAATTTTCAGCACATGCTTTAAGTCTCTGTATTAACTGTGAATGCAGGTTTTAATCCACTGATTTCAATTGACTTGATTAAGTATGTTTTCTGAATCAGGCTTTAAATTCAATGGGGAAAGCATGAAACTTATCAATTGGATACAATCATAATGCATTATTAGATCTTCCTCTGTCACAACAAATTTTGCTCTTCTGAAGGAAAGGCTGAAATGGAACTATTGATTACTTAATTCTGAGTAAGGTAATAATAGTTTTGAATAGAAAAAGCTGAAAATATAAGGGACAGGAGGAGATTGGGGGAGCTAGAGGCAGGAGCAAGGACGGGGCATGGAGCTTGGGGGGACTAGACGTGGGGGGAAAGGCTGGGCATGAAGCTTGTGGACAACTAGATGTGGGGGGCAAGAAGAGCAGGGGTCTTGTTGGGGACTAGAGGTAACAGGGGCGGGGGCTTAGGGGGGGACTGGAGGTGGGGACAACAGGGACACAGGACTTGGTGGGCAATGGAGGTAGGAGGCAACAGGCAGGGCACAGCAGGGGGCACAACACTTTTGATTTGAATTTTGGGTTGAATTTCTAGTAAGAAGGGCTATCTAAGACAAAATGGTTCTAAATGATGATTGATGATAAAATACTTTATGGGTATGTGTCTGCCTACATCTGACATGTTATAACTACTAATGAAACCTGTTTATTCCATTTTTGTACCTCTCTTCTCTCATGAATGGAAAAGACCTGTGCATATATATATATGAAGGCCAACATTTATCAAACTGATTGGTGGTTTTGGGTACAGATGAAACACATGTAATCTCTGAAAATAAAGCCCCTGCACAGGATCTTAGTTTAAACCTGCCAAATTATGAATCTCCTTGGAAAATCTTATCCTGACGTTTTTGCAGAAGAAAAAGGTGCAGACCAAGAAAAGTTTTCCTTTGGGACAGTGGTCTCCAACCTTTTTAAGTAGGAGATCACCTCTGGCATTTAAAAGCAACCCAAGATCTACCGTGTGCCGCTGCCACCCTCCCCCCCTCACCACCCAGCAGGTAAGTCTGTGGGGAGAGAAGGGGGGGCAGATTGAGGCAGAGGGAGAAAAAAATATTTGGGGGCATGCCTCCCCAGCAGGTAAATCCCACCCAGATGGGGCCCAACTCAGCTTACCCCTGCTCCTGCCTCTGCAGCACTGCCCCTCACCATGGGGGCCTTGATCTAGCCCCCACCTCTTCCCTCCCCCATGGACTGACCTGCTGGGCTGGGGGCATGCGTGTGCATGCACACGGTCACTCAGCTACCCACCCCAGCCTTGGATCGACTCCAAGAGGCTCCAAGATCTGCCGCAAGAGGATCTGAGATCTACTGGTGGATTGAGATCCACTGTTTGGTGACCACTGCTTTAGGATGACCTTTCAGGAAGTCACCCTAGTCATGGCCCAGATCAGAGGAATTGGCAAACAGCTCAGAGTTGGAGGAAAGTAGCCAGGGTTTAATTTTTGAGAGCAAATCAACTGTTCACTACCTCCTTCATCCTTCAAGCTATATTGTGAAAGTTTCCCACCCTCAATTTTTAAATTTGCTGACAATACCAAATTAAACAGCATTTTCAAGACACCATGCAGAATGAAGTGAATTATCTAGAGATCCTAAGAGAAATTGAATGAAATTTACCACTACGAAGTGTAAGATCATGCAGAAAGGGTCTAATACCAAGAATTTCTGCAGTAAGATGAGGGCCAATCAGTTGGAAATGCCTGAAGGAAGGAAGGATCTAGGTGTATTAGTCAACTGCAGGATGACTAGAAATGTCCAATGTAATGTAACTCTGAAAACAGCAAAGGCCATTCTAGGAGGTATCCCATGAAATATTTCCAGCTGAAATAGGAAAATATTAATGCAACTGTGCAAGTCCTTGGTGAGACATCCTCTGAAATACTGTGTAAAATTATGGTTATCCACAAACATTAAATATGAATTCAGAGGGAAACAAGTAAAGAAAAAGCTTATTAGGATGATTACAAAAATGGGGAACCTTATGAGTAGAGAAGAAAAGAGCTGGGATGAAATATTTCCAGCTGAAATAGGAAAATATTAATGCAACTGTGCAAGTCCTTGGTGAGACATCCTCTGAAATACTGTGTAAAATTATGGTTATCCACAAACATTAAATATGAATTCAGAGGGAAACAAGTAAAGAAAAAGCTTATTAGGATGATTACAAAAATGGGGAACCTTATGAGTAGAGAAGAAAAGAGCTGGGCTTGTTTAGCACCCCCCCCCCCCAAAAAAAAAAAACATAGAGAGGGGAAATATATT
>NW_005842861.1:49752-100775 GCF_000455745.1 Alligator sinensis | reverse complement strand
AGCCCCCCCCCCCCCCCAAAAAAATTAAGATTGAGAGGGAATATGATTACTTGTTATAACTATGTTCAAGGTGTAAATGCCAAAGAAAACAACTAGATAACTGGTTTAAGTTCTAATGGATTTAAATTGGTCATGAATTAATTTAGTCTGGGAATTGGAGAAGGTGTCTAACCATCAGAACATAAGGCATCAGTGACATTTTAGGTCAGTTTCAGAAAGAGTAGTTTATTTAGAAAGGCTTGTTTATTAAAGGGACTCTATAATGTGGTTGCCTACAACAGTGGGGAACACACTTGATGAGAATAGGTTATTCAAGTCTGATTATTTGTTTCATCCTATCATTAACACCATATTTCTAACTGCATATTTCTAACTGCATTGCTGAGGGGGCAAGATGTTGTCTTTTGCTAGAAGGTGAATCTCTTCTGAAAGGACCTGGAGTTCTGTTTTAAAATGATGCAACTAGAACTGTTTGGGAAGGGTGTCTAAATTGATGAGGTCTCCTTTAGACCCTGAAACAATAGCCCTAAAAACTGTGAATTGTCTCTGCTCACTAAATGCGATATCAAATACAAAGCCTAATTGTAATGACCTAAATGTCAGCGTTATTAATTATGGTATAGTTGACTGAAGCAGGTTAAAAAAATCCCAAAAAACAGGCATAACAATATTAAGGGCTACACAATCTAAAAGGAGTGATGACATTTGATTCTGGTGTCATGAGTAGTTGTATTGTAGACATATCTTGCGTGCATTAAAACCAACAGACTCTCATTTGTTTTGCCCAAAACTCATTCTACCAATTTAATTCTGAACATTTTTCTACCAAACTAATCCTGTACACACACACATAATTTGGGGCACTTAAGAGAGGGCAGCCCTGAGAATATAAAAGGATTAAAGCAGTGTACCTAACCTCTAATTTCTGTTTGCCTAGGAAACTGGCCATATTGGAAAGTTAATGATTCTGCTGATAAATATCCGAACACAGGAGAGATTGCTCAGTTTTTCAACAGTTTGTGAGATGGGATAGCTGCTTTTCTGCTGCATGCATAATCTAGGTAGGCACATTTTAAATGTGATTTTTGCTTTCTTTTTAAGATTTATGATAAATCTGTATATAAAATCCCCACTTCACTATAATGATAACTGTTATCATTTTTTATTTTTTGAATTTAAGAAACTTAGGATGGCATTAGGAATATCCTTTATGATAAATACTACCTGTGAAAGCTTAACAATAAACATTTTGGGTATACATATGTGCACATGGATATTGTCAAATAATATAGGCATGTGAAAACAGTGGTGACAATTAAAAAGCCATATATATGCAAAGTATAATACAAGATAGTTCAGTATGCTGCAATATATACTGCATAAGCAATACAAGCACTAGTACAGTAATAATATAAGTACAATGGTAATACAAGTATGAAATATACAGCACTATAGCCCTACATAGTACTTTGAAGTCATGAAAATGTATGAATTATTTTTCATATTATACGAGCTGAAAAATTAAAAGATATTCTTTATTTTTAATATATTCAAAAATCAAATAAAAATGTTGCTGTAGACCTCCACTGGTATAAATCAACATAGGTCCAATGAATTCTGAATGGGATATGACTATGATGCATTATATTTAATATGATGATGTCCTGCCTTTCAAAGATGACTAATCCAGAAAACATGAGTCAAAACCTTAAAAGTGGTTAACGTTAAAAGTGTGAAAGTATAAGTATTGATATAGAGGTAGCAGTATTTCTTCTTCCTGCTAATTTGTAACAAGTTGTACTACCTCAATCTTTGTAAAACAATAAATGTTATCCAATCTAAATTAGTAGTCATGCATTTCTTATCTGTTGTAATTAGTTAGTAACAAGTGAGTGGGAAACCAAACTGAATTCATGAATGTTCTTGCACTACTCATTAGGAGATGGATTCCAGCCCAAGAAGCTGGAAGTACAGAGCTTATGCAAATCTTATGATACCTTATCAGTCCTCAAAAGTGATTTTAAGTGATGTGGACATCTGTAACTGGCACTTTGTTCAGGGGTTCCTGTCATCCTTTGGTTTTGGCTAGCCTTGCGCTGAGTGTTTAATGTGGTGTAGAAGCTCTTAGATCTCACAAATGGATGGTCTGTATTATGTGCAGGCAACCTATGGCCCATGGATCCATTAGTTCCATCTCAGAGCCAGGGGGCTTTAGCAATGCGGGGCTTCACTCACTCTGTACTGCAGCTGGATTGGGGCGGGGAGGGGTAAGCCGGGCTCAGGCAGCTAGAGATTGCTTGTACAATACCATGACCAAGAAGCAGGGAGTTTCACCCATGCTGTACTGTGGCTAGGCAGTGAGAAGACGCAGTAGTGCTGGTCCAGTCCTAGTGGCAGTGACCTGGCTCAAACCTGAGCTGGGTCATTTCAGCTTGCTGCCAGAATAACATTGCTGTCTTCTGCTCTATGTTATTCACTAATCATTGTCACCCTGAATCTTGCACTGCACTCTGAAAGCTTATCCTCCCTAGACTCAAATACTGAACACAATAATGAGCTTACACTTTTTCATTTCTTAAACCAGGGGTGGCCAACCTCTGTGGCACAGGCACCCTATGTGTGTGGGAGGGGACAGGCAGCACAGCAGCAGATGGGACAGAAATCTGAAAGTAGAAAGCAGGGCAGCACATCAGGAAGGGGACACAGGACAGGGAGCAGAAAGCAGAGCAGCAGATCAAGCAGGGGAAGAGAATCAGAGTGGCAGGACTAACTTGTGGCACACCTGCCAAAAAGGTATGCCCTACTGTCTCAAATGATACATGCAGTTATTCAATAGGGGTGTTAGAAGCTTCTGTCCCTGATCCAATTCGGCAGAGATTTAGCCTGATTTGGCAGCTGAATCTCTGAACCCAAATCAAATCAGAGGACCCTTTAATCTCTCTGAATCAAATCGGAACCCTCTGAATCAATACGGAGATTCAGAAAGATTCAGCGATTCGGACATAGACACAGCTTTAAATGTTTTTTCTACATACCTGTAGGTAGCAGGTGGTTCGTGAATGCTGTGATGCTGGGGTGCATGGAGTGTCCCACAAAAGCATGGGGGGCTCCCCACCATGCTCAGTAGCAGACCCAGAAGTGGACCAGAAGTAGTTCCAGTCCGCTTCCGGGTTCGCTGCCAAGCACATGGGAGACCCCCCCTGCACTCCCCGGCTTGGTGATCAGCAACAGGGGGACCCCAGGTACCCCCCCCCCAGGCCCAGGAGGCACCAGTCATGAAGCTTGAGGGGCGTGGGAGGGCTCCCCTGCGTGCTCTTCAGTGGACCCAGAAGTGGACCAGAAGTGCTTCTGGTCCACTTCTGAGTCAGCTGAGGAGCATGCTGGGGAGCCCCCACACTTCTGTGGGATGCTCCATCCACCCCAGCATTGCAGTGTTCACGAGCTGCACCTGGTACCTCGAGGTATGTAGAAAAACATTTAAAGCTGTGTCTATGGCCAAATCACTGGTTCTCCGAATCAGCACCAAATCTTCAGATTCGGATTCAGCCGAATCGAATTGGGGACAGTGATCTGAATCAACAAATTGAATCACTGTCCCCGATTCGGGCCAAATCCAAATTGAATAGGGCCCATTTTGGACACCCCTATTAATCAAGTCACAACATAGATATGATGGGAAAGAAGACTATAGACAGAGATCTATAAAAGCCAATTAGAATACCACTGGAATCATGCTGGCATCCTTTTCCCAGTCATATCTGCTGCCAGTTATGAATTGTTGTTTTAGTAAGCTTGTCATTCATTCACCTGGCTATATGTTTATGCCAAACTTAACTATGTTTGTTCTCCTCCTCTTCTGTTACTGTTACTAGAAATGCAACAACTATGGGCCACTAAAAAACAGTATTTGTGAAGATCCAACAAATTAAAACATTATTGCGCAAATCCATTGAAGATACTTCTATGCTTTGCCTTTAAGTACACCTAACACTATGAATGTTATTGAAGGTGGGGAGGAGAGAACCATAAATGTACTGAAGCATGGGTATGGATAACAGAAATATATTACACTGATCTGGACTCTGAGCTGCTATAATTCAATTAATTGGCAACAGTGAAACAACATTCATTCTTTGATGATCTGGCCCATTATATTGAAATAGATGGCATGCATTCACTTCTGATTTGAATTTTGGGTTGAATTTCTATGAGAAGCGGCTTGATGCCTACCTGGCTGGGGTCATTTGAGCCCGGTTTTCTTCCTCCCCAGGCAGGGGGTTGGACTTGAAGATCTACAAGGTCCCTTCCAACCCTACTTCTATGGTTCTAGTAAGAAGGGTAATCTAGGACAAAACGGTTCTAAATAATGACCGATGATAAAATACTTTATGGGCGTGTGTCTTTCTACATCTGACATGCTATAACTACTAATGAAACCTGTTTATTCCATTTATGTATGTCTCTACTCTCTTGAATGGAAAAGGCCTGTGCATATATATACGAAGGCCAAAATTTATCAAACTGATTGGTGGCTTTGGGCACAGGTGGAACACATGTACTCTCTGAAAATAAAGCCCCTGCATAGGATCTCAGTTTAAGCCTTGAGAATTATGAATCACCTTGGAAAATCTTATCCTGATGTTTTTGCAGAAGAAAAAAACCTGACAATATTGGATAAAGAGTAGGCCTATTTAACTCTAAATAAGAAACAAGTTTAAAGGGAAGGGGCTAAGGTTAATAGATGTGCTGCAAATAGCAAACTGGATGCCAGAGCCAGCCTCAGGGAAAATGATGTCCTGGGTGAACTTTTATTTTGGTGCCCCTCCCCCCAACCTGCCCAAGTCAGTGGAACTGCTACAGGCAGGGGTATAAGGCACAGTCCAGTGCAGAGGCAGAGCCACCCATACTGCCCAGCCTACCCCATTGCCTCCAGCTGCTGCTCAGGAGGAGTCTGGCCAGGCAGTGCCCTGTGCCCGTGCCTGCCTGCCTGCCTGCCTGCCTCTGCATGCAGCAGTGTCACTGGCTTGTGGGGCTGGGTGTATGTGTGTGCACGCGTGTCTGTGGTGCCCCCTGACCACAGAGCCCTTGGCACTTGGCCATACTGCCCACCCCTGAGGCTGACTTCTCTGGATGTTATATTTTAGGAAGACAAATGTTTTAATTTAGATTAATCCCTGCAAAAATTTGCATTTCATTTTTTTTCATAGCTTGTTGTGTCTATGGCATGCACCCACGCCACTTCAGTCCAAAATTTAGCTTAATAATTTTCATCCTAATACCTTTGCAGAGTCTCCCATGTCTATACCCATTTTATTTAAACTTTTTCTCCTTGTTGCCCTACATCCAGACACTTAGAAAGTCTTGTTACATCACTGTGCCTCAACTAAGCAACAGCTCATTTCAAGATAAAATGCTTTGCCCTCAAAACAGATGAGAGAGAACAGAGGAAAGAAAAGGAGAGGAATCCCAATCCATAACCTACTGGCCCCTGCAAAAAGACCTGCAATTTCTGTGGATACATCTGTGGCTCAAGGATGGGACTTTTAAGTCACTTCAAGATCCATCAATGAGCTGTGATAGAGACCATCCATAAATTGAGGGATTGCCAACAATGACTCCATCATCTTGTAAAAAACCCACTTACATAGTCCTTAGCATTAATTGCTATCATTCATGCATCTCACAGTTTTTAGCATACTTACAATTCACAGATGAACAATTGGAGCCTGGGTTTCCATAAGCATTTAACTGCTTAAGTCCCTGAGCCAGAGAAACAAAGGGTACATCTACACGTGCACTTTAATGCACATTAGCCTATTTTAATGTGCACTAAAGCGTCACTAATAAAAACCATGCTCTTTAGTTAATGAGCATTAAGACAGGCTAGCGCACATTTTATTAGTACCTTGCAATGGAGGGCACCTACACATGAGTGTTGAGGCTGCTCCAACACTCTGCAATTCCAGTGTATCAGAGCAGACTTGATTAATTGAGTCTGCTGGAGCATGGCAAATGCTGCACTCCAGCAGCCTCCTGTGTCTTGTGTATCAGCGTCCCCATGCTTAAAAATGGCAGTGGGGGCACTTGAACTAAAGCTCATCAAATGCCATTTTTAAGTGTGGGAATGCTGATGCAGGAGATGCTGCAGTGCTTCAATTAGAGTGGCTCTCATAGCTGTTACCTCCCACATTAATGCACATGTAGATGTTCCTTAAAGGGTGAATGTGTAATGTACCAGAAGGCAAAAGGAATAGGGCTTTACTTCATATCATCTGCTCCTCAGTGGGTGCATCTACATGTTCATTAATGCACAGTAGTTACTGTGAATTTAGTTTAGTACTTGCTAATAAAGTATTAACTTTATGCACAGTAACACAATTTACTGTGCAGTAACACTGGCACATGGTTTTTTTGTGACATTTACTGTACAATAGTCAAATAACACCGTAGCATATTAGCATGGTTTTTGACCGGCACACTACTGCGTAGTGCTGTTAGGCTACTGTGCAGTAAGCATCTCGTGTAGATGCACCCAGTAACTGTGTTGTACTTGCTCTTGGCCTGTGCTGGCAAGGGGAGGCTAACCCTGACACCATACCACTTTTTCATTAAAGTCTAAGCTAATGCCAGTTGACTTCTACTTACCACAGGGTCTTGAGTCATAAACCACATGCGTCTTGAACCGGTGCTATATCAAACCCTTTTGAAAATGTTGCCCTCACTGCTCTGTGGTATGACCTGTGATAATGATATTTGCCAATGCGACTAGATTTTTTCCAGCTGGGAGAAAGTCCATCCACCTTTCTAAATGTTCCAGCTTTTATATGGGGAAACCTTTTTATCTAGACTTATTTTTGTCCTCGTACTCAAATTACAGATGTAGTGAGAAGGGATAAATGAGATGACTCTGGTGTTGAAGGATTTTTGTGCTCTTATTTTGGACTATGAGGTTTAATGCTTGGGTCATTTCTGAGCTTGTGTATCTTTTAATAGATTCACTATCTGACTGGGGCTCTGAAATGGCTTTTCTTCAGGTTTCTGACTGCAGTTAGGGTCCTTCTCTACTTTCTAACTGAAATGATATGTGCCAGCAAGTGTTTCCTTTCTGTAAATATTTTCTAATTTTATGGTTTATAAATATATGTACATTTTAAAATACTTGGAGGGAGAAAAATGTTTGCATACTAGCCAATTGCCTGTCATGACTGCTGGAGTGTTTAAGGGAGTGTTTACATGCCCCTCTCCCTCCCGCAGACCTGTCTGGGCCGGTCATGTAAGCAGTCCCTCCACCACCTCTGCCTCCTCCTCCAGACTCTGGCACGGCGGCTCCCACCCCTCTGCCCGTCGCCACCGCCTCCTGCAGAGCAGCAGGGCTTCCCTCCACCTCAGGAAGCAGCAGCAGCAGTGATAGCTCCTTCCCCCCAGCCCACCCACCTCTGCCTCCTCCCATGGAGCAGCGGGCCTTCCCTCTGCCTGAGACGGTGATGGTGGCAGCTCCCTTCCCTCTGCCCACCTGCCCACCTCCGCCTCCTCCCACAGAGCAGCGGGGCATCCCTCTGCCTGAGCTGGCACAGGGAAGTGCCAGTGGCTCCCTGCCCCCCGCCCAGCTGCTTCTGCCTCCTCCCGTGGAGCAGCGGGGCTTCCCTCTGCCCGAGGCAGTGGTAGCTCCCTCCCCACCCACCTCCACCTCCTCCTGTGGAGCAACAGGGCAACCCTCCGCCTGAGGCATTGGTGACCTCAACTCCCTTCCGCTCTGCCCACTTCCACCTCCTGTGGAGCATTGAGGCTTCCCTCTGCCTGAGGCGGTGGTGGTGGTGGCAGCTCCTCTCTCCCCACCACCTGCCCTCCACCTCCGCCTCTTGCCGCTGAGCAGTGGGGCTCCCGCCTCCCTGCCTGAGGTGGTGGGAGCCCCCACAGGCAATTGCCACCAGCCCTCTCAGTGGCACATGTGCAGTTGTCCAAAAGCATTACAGACAGACAGACAGACATAGACAGACACACACATACACAGACTTTATTATATTAGAATAGTTTATTTGTTACTTGCCAGTTCTAACACATACCACGTAGCAAAGAAAACAAGGAAAGTACAATATGAAATGTTTGGCCCATACTATGGATTAAACCTCATGCACATGACAAGTTTTTAATTAATAATAAACTATTCTGTTTGCAAAGTGGGAAGTGTGGCCCTCTCCTTCATGTCTGCAAAGTGCTCCATCCATGCTGGAACTAGTGTGTGAATCTGCTGGCATGAAAAGTCAAAAGATGAACAATATTTTACAAATGAGTAATTAAAAAATGGTCATGTCAAGTGAAGTGTCATATTTCAATCTCAAATGTATTTTTGTCTTTTTTTTTTGCAAATTAACTAAAATTTGAAATGAAAAGTTATTATAAGCCCAAAAATGAACTTTTTTTCCTGAAGTGACAAGACAGAGCATTTCAAATTTAGAGGAAAAAAAAAGAAAATGTATTTGAGGAGTTATTGAAAATGAACCTTTCCAGTGAAAAGATTTAGCTTTGACAATAAAAATAACCAAAAAAAAAATGTTCTGAGGAAAAATTCAACCAGCTCCTTTTGATTCCTCTTGTTTTAACATGCATTATAATTTTTCATGGTTCTTATTTGAAACAGGTAATCAAGTATAAAAACAGAAATCATGAAAGTGGAAATTGGATCAGATAATGTTGATGACTCAATCCAGGAAGCAGAACCTACCCAACCTCTGGATGATGGAGCAATCAGCCAACCACCAGTCAAAAAGAAAACTTCCTGTTGCACTGGTTTAAAGGTTATTATTTATTGATTGATTGATTAGGTTTATATGCCTCAATATCCAAAGAAGGCTCTGGGCAGCTTTTAGTGAATCCACAAGGTATGAAAAAAAAGATTCCTCAAATAATATTTCACAACCTTAAAATTCCATGCCACTCTGTCCACTTCCACTTCCCTGGGTCTCACCCAGAAAAGCAAAATGACTATTGCTGTTATTTGTTAAACATTTATAGTATGTGTTCTTCAAAATACAAAAGGAACATAGAGAGAGAGATTTTGGGGGTCTATAAAAATGCAGTTTATAACTGTAAAATAAACAAGTTAATTCAATTCTCTCAAATGTCTAAAATAGTTTACCTTAAGTATATTGGGTAGAGATTAACATTTATCTGAATCAATTTTTCTCTCTGTACACCTACTGTAATAGATTCTTAGATTCCAGTGAAATGCAT
Organism: Alligator sinensis; assembly: GCF_000455745.1. Classification (NCBI taxonomy): domain Eukaryota; kingdom Metazoa; phylum Chordata; order Crocodylia; family Alligatoridae; genus Alligator; species Alligator sinensis. Next base: position 91,544 of record NW_005842861.1, on the reverse strand, counting down.
GGGACCAAGTTCACAGTTGCATAGATCATGATTTCTATTAACTTATTTCAAAGTGTGAATGCTATAGCAATTAAAATTAAAATAAACAATAGACAGAACTCAAGTAATCTCAGTATGTACTTAAGCTATGGTATGGCAACACCTAATTTCTGATTGCGTACCCAAAGGGGGAAATTGAAAATGATGCAGTAAAGTATGAGTGAAAGACTGCAGATATGCCAAGCCACAGTTCAGATTCAAAAACAGGCCAGATGTACAACTATCAAAATACTGCAGAAAATGAAGAAAAATGTTTTCCTAGAATTGTTGGCATTAATATACCCAGTGAATATAAACCATCTATCTGTTCTCGTTATCTTTTCCCATTCATTTTCTAAACCAAACCAAACTTGAATAAAAATAGCAGACAACTCCTTTTACACATTTTCTCCTAGGATTTTCTTATTTCTCAAATGTTGCAGTCAGTTATATCAAAAAGGTTAAAACCCAGTTCCTTTTATTTGCTCACCTAATGATCAGTTATACAAAATATTTTAACTTTTACCCTGTGGACAACAAGTTTGTTTGTTTTGGGATTACATAGAAAACTGTTGTGTTGAAATATCTGGGTAATATTTAAGCACCCCTGTATTGCCACTTCTTCCAAAAAAAGCTTTGCTTGCAAGAATTGCAATGTGCAAGTATATGCTGCCGAAGCAGAGTATAAGTACATACAGACATTTGGGGAGGTTAGATCATGTTAAAAATGGCTACCCAATCTAACTTAGTTTGTCCAGGTACAGACCTTACACTTGAACTGCACAGAAGTTCAGGACAGTTAGATTGGTCTAAAAATGGCTGACCTGATCTAAGTTAACCCTACCTCTGAGGCAGTCTGACTTAGATCAGGTCCAGCGATGCTGCTGTAACTGAACTTCTGTACAGTTTCCCTGTGCAGTTGAGAAAGCCCAGCCACAAGCCCCAGGTCTGGAACTCAGGTTTCCCTACCTCCTTCTCAGCACCTGACTATTTTAGCCCCCTGGCCTCTCACCCCACTTACAAACAGACATACCCCACCAAAGACCAGCCAGCTGCCCCCCAGCTCACCAAACCCACCAACACAGGATGAGGAGTGTTGGCTCACTGGCTGGGGAGGGTTAGAGGACAGAAAATAGCCCCTGGTCCCAGGGAGTCAGGACCTCCCTATTCCCTAAAGCCCTCTGAAAATGCCACTAGCCCTTTGATCTTGCCAAACCCTCCCAGACCCCAGCAACCCTCCATGGATCCTGCTTGCCCCTTGATCCCTCCTTCAGACCCTACTTGGCACCCAATCCTTCCCACTACAGACCAGTCCAGGTCCTCTGCAGACCCCATTAACACTACTGAGCCCATGGTCCCCACTCCAGACCCTGCTTGCCCCCCTGAACCCCACCCTCTCGTACCCAATTGCCCCCTGATCTCCACTGCAGACCCTGTTTGCCTTCCTCGATCCCCCACAAGCCTCTCCCTTCCTAGCCTCCCCATCTCAACTTACCTTAGATCGAGTGAACATTTTCAATTTGATCTAACCTCCCCAAATATTGGTACGTACTCTATATGGGTGGTGGGGGGAGGGGGCAGGTGTGTATAGATAGATTGTGTGTGTGTGTGTGTGTGTGTGTGTGTGTGTGTGTGTATACACACATATATGTCTATGTGTATGCACCTACAATAAAGACCTCAATCCTGAAAAGAGCTCCTCTCAGGCTTTCAGAAATGGTTTTTACCTACTCCTGGCCCATTGGTGCAGAGAGATATATGGCCAGTCCTGAATTACAGTATTCAAATGCTATTTTTTAAGACTATAAAAAGTCAAATTCTAAAGTGCCCTTTACAAAGAGGGGCATGTATAGTAAATATAATTCAGATACTTTAAAGTATATCCAGACTGATAAGTGGCAGAAGGTTTGCCAGCACAGGAGTGCTATAAAACCTACGTTTCATTCTCATGTTTTGGTACCAAACATCTTATAAATTGAAGAGGAACAAAAAGACCTGATGAGTAAGAAGTAACCCTAATAAAACACAATTGTGATTCTATAGACTGTGGGCTAGTTTCAATAAGTCTCCTCTGACCAGAAGTTTTATTTGTATTCCAGCTGCACTTAGAAGACTTATGGTGTCTTCTCCCCACAGCTAGGCCTCAGCACTCGTTGTAGCCTAACAATTGATTATGGGATTTAAGTACGGTAGGTAGCCCCCAATAGTTTTGGTAGCTTTTTAAAAATTTTTTAAATTCTCTAGTGTAGGGGGCTACTATCATGGGAAGTCTTTGTTCAACAAAACAAAGCAAGCCAAGCTTTCTGAATAGTAAGCAAATAATAGCAGCCTTAAGCACAAACAAGGAAAGTGGCTCTATAATTCAAAGGCTGACCTTATATACCTCTCCAGCATTGGGACTCGAGTAGGGGAAAAGCACTTCTGAAAGCTAAGAGCTCTTTGCTGGATTCATGTCTTTACTGAATGTGCATATACAGATTTCTTTGTTGGTGTTCAATTAATAAATGTAAATAAATTAAGATTTAATTTATGCAAATTGCTGTACATGGATTCAGACTTACTTGATTTGTGTATTATTAATTTCTCCTCCTCTACCTCCCACTTTCTATCTTATTTTTTCCTCAGGTGTTTTTGGCTGCTTTGTCATTCACCTACTTGAGTAAAACCTTATCTGGAACCATTATGAAAAGTTCAATCACACAGATAGAAAGAAGATTTGACATTCCCTCCTCTATAGCTGGCTTAATTGATGGAAGTTTTGAGATGGGTAATTGGCATTCTGTAACATACAGTAAATTATTCAGAGCAAACACAGTGCAAAGCATCTAGTAGTGATTTTTTTTTCTTTTTTAGGTAATTTGTTGATGATTGCATTTGTAAGTTACTATGGAGCCAAAATTCACAGACCAAAAGCAATTGCTCTTGGATGTTTCATTATGTCTGCTGGAAGTATTTTAACAGCAATGCCTCATTTCTTCATGGGATAGTAAGTCTTAACTATGACTAATTAAACTACCATAAAGTTGTAACTCTATACTTCTTATTCCACTTTGTTGAACTAAAGCCATTGTCTTTTGACTGGGCTCTCTGAGACACCACATGCATTATTTTGAATGACTGCTGGTAGTTATAGCAAATGCTGGTAAAATGGAAAATTATGGGTCAGTCATTCAACATACCAAACACGATCTGTGCACATGGCCATAAGAAATGGAATCTAAGAAATTTCAGTGCCCTGAAGGAGGAGGTAATTATCAAATATGGCTACTTGTCAGCCCACCTCTATCCAGGCAGAGTCACCAGTCACATAAAGAATCCCTTATCTCTTTGATAAGGATGTAAACAATGGTATTAAAAACAGAAAGAACGACCAAGAAAACAGATGTCCATGCCTCTTGTCACATAACAAATTTGTGGACACAACATAAGTGGTATGATTTGGGCTGCTATTTTGCGGCCAACATCCATTCTCTTTAAGGTGGGAGACCATAGGCAGCCCAGAGCTGCCCACACTCTGCCTGCTGGGGGCGGGGCTGAATTCTTAGGGCTTCAAGGCCTGATCTTGTATGTCTCAGGAATTCCCAGGCACTCCCAAGGCATGCAGGATCAGGCTTCGATAGCCCCAGGACCACCTGCTGGGATTCCTCTGTTTGGGACTCCCCAGATGTGCATTGACATTCCACTACAGTCCCATGGCTGATTGACTGAATGGCACTAGGGCCAATTTTCCCCATGTTCAGATACATGCCCTGGAAATTCTCTGGGGTGTGTTTCTGCAAGCAGGGAACATATTGCCCATTGTCCTGCAGGATCAATGAGTGAGACTATGAGTAATTTGTGTTTCATCCAATGAAGCCAATCAGCTGTGCTGAGACACTTCCTGGCACAGTTGATCTGCTTCATTTGGTGCCATCTATTTATACTCTAAGGGTACATCCACACATGCAGGCATGTGTTCTTGCAGCAACTCAAATAGAAATGGTGCAAATTTGAGCCGGGGCTTTTTTCCTCAGCCACACATGTCCAGACATGCACAATGGTGTGGGGCAAATTGTGCCACTTGGGGAAAAATAACCTTGCCTGGCTCCTCCTGGACTGCAGCCAGGGGGAACTAGAGCCCAGGGCCAGCACCTGTGCTGTCCCCAGTAGTATAAAAAGCTGCCCTGTCCTGGCCCAATCAGTACAAAAAGCTGCCATAACAAATATCTCAGGGCTACTCACTCTCAGGAGCTTCTAGGGCCCAGCTAATTGGTACCTGGGGACACTACCCTTTGTGCCAGCTGAAGCAGCCCTGAGAGTTCCTTGCACCCTCTACCCACTGCAGCAGTCTGGCCATGGGGGCTGCTGCCTGGCTGAGACCTGCTGCGCACCTGCTAGAACTGGATGGGGACTGCAGAACCAGTAGAGGCATCTGCCCCTCTGGGCCAACTGCTAGTGGACTATGGCTGCAGGGTTGGCTTTGTTCAGCACTACTGCCAAGTGTGCGCCTGCCTGGCCATCAGGGCAGCTATTACCTGGAATATGTTCTGGGTGTGGTGGCCTGCTTTGAACTCTCAAAGCTTGTCCTCCTGACCCCAGTTGGCCAGGAGGTCAGCCACCTCCAGCTGGGTTCAAGGAGCCATCTCTGAGCAGGCAGAGTCCTGCCACTGACCTCCCTAGCAGGAACAGGAATGCTGGTGTTCCCTATTGGAAAACTGAAGAATCCCTGATAAAAAAAAATCCCAAAGGCACTCTGCAAAATACCCCAAAATCCATGTTCCTTTACATTTAAAACAAAAAGACCACTATATATATAGAGAGAGAGAGTGAGAGAGAGAGAGACAGCAATCATTTGGGCAATGTTTTACTGGTATATTTACAGTGTTAAAGAAATTTGGAAGCCTACCAGTGTCTCTATCATCATAATAAAATGAATTCTAAATACCTATATGTTTTGCTGCCCCCCCCCCAGGGGCAACAGCCCCCCACAAGAGGTTACAGCTCCCCCACGGGGGCTACCACCCCCCTACAGGGGCCACAGCTCCTCCCAACCAGAGCCAAATGGCCCCCGCAGGGGCTACTCCCCCCTGCAGGGCCCATGTGTCCCACCTCCACTTGCTCCCCCAGCCCCGGGGGCACACTCTTGGAGGCATACTCTTCCCATTCAGTCCCACTTAGCATGTGCCGAAGTCCATAATTTAGGCTGCCATTCTGATTTAGTATTGGCTCTGGGCATGAGCTCAGGGCATTTCTCATGCTTTTTGTCTTGGGCACACTTCTTATTACTTCCAAACCAGCTGCACTGCTGAAGTCCTGGCCTTTGCCATGCACTAAACTAGAATGATTGGGCATTGCTCTTGGGCTTGCCATGGTGGAATTGTAGACATGCCCATTGTGTCTGAATTGTGTGTGTCATATTTGGTTTTACTCTCATTCACTCTCTGGTTTTCTCGCTTGCTTGATTGCTTTCAAACTTCTAAGCTAACCCTCTTTTTACTATTGAAAATTTTCCTCAAAGTATTAATTTATGTGATGCAAGGATGATTATATACCACAAATGGACATGTCTACACCTGCACTTTAATATGCATTAGCCTATCTTAAGGCACTTTGAAGTGGCACAAAAAAAATGTGCTTTTGCTAATGCACATTAAAATAGGCTATAATGCGCCTTTTTCTACTACCTTAGCCCACGTGTAGATGAAACAAGGGATAAATGCTTTTGCACTGCTCTAATGGTGTCAGTGTTTGTACACCTCAGCAGCATATTGCACATTAATTCCAGCCGCTGTAGGAAATTCAGCTGAGTAATGCGCCTTAAATGACTTGGGGCACAGCAAATTAAAACTCCTCCGAGGAGCTCTGCAGCTATGCAGAAAGCCCTGTAGGCAGCCTGGCAGCAACCTGGGAAGTCAGGCTCCACCCAAAAAAAGTGGCAAGCCTGATTCCTGTCCCCCTCCCCGCCCCTGGAGCCTGCCTGCCTGAACTGCACGGGGGGCCCGGTGCTTCCCTCTGTGGCTATTGTGCCCCCCAGGACCATCTGAGCTGCCATGGAGGGAAGCACCAGTCCCTCCCGTAGTCCATGGGCCACTTTGGCCACCGGCAGCTCACCCTCCCCTTGGCTGTCAGAGAGGCAGGTAAGTGTGTGGTGTGTGCATGACACGGGGGTTTACTTCGCCCTGAATTGAAGCGGTGGGTTTAAAAACCCACTGCTTCAATTTAGGGCCCCCATTTCATCTACACATGCCCTCAGAATGGAGGTACTAAATTTAACATGCATTAGCAAAAGTGCATCAATGAGCATGTAGACGTGCCCAATACCTATTTATTATATCAAATAGACCAGTATGATAACTAGTCACATAATTTTTCATGTGCTCTGCTAAAGTATATTCCCACATCCCTCTGACTGGTGCAGAAGCATCACTACTAAACATAACATTGAATGTTCTCAGTTACAAGTATGAGACAACACTGAATGCAATGTCATCAGTCAATTCAACTTCAAGCATCAATCCCTGCTCAGTGGATCAGAAAGATATTGGAGTCAGTGAAACCTTGATAGAACCTGATCCAGGTAAGAAATTGTAACTGCAAGGAGTTGTACATGTAATAATTACTTCTTTCTTATAGATTGGATTTTAGAAACAGTGAAATTTACTTCATTTTAGAACTAAGGAAAATTCCAAGCACTGCTAAAAAAAGCCCCTACTTAGGCCTTTTTATTTTGAGGACTCCAGGGATGCATAAATCCTATGAATTGCTCCTAGAATAGGAACACCTACTGGTCCAAAATTATTTGAACTACTGGAGCTCAGTTGCCTGTCCTTTCTTCCCCCACTTCCACAATATCTGTAGTTCACACTGCATTCAATGAATTACTCAGATCACCTGCAGTGAGAATTATTTCTCAAGGCAATTTTGGAGCCCAGTAGTTAAAAAGGAAATTCTGAAAGACAAAAACACTGAAGCTGTGATTAAAGTGAAATGAAAATCAACTAGGATATATTTAATCTTCCAGCATCTCACTATCAGTCTAGATCGGGGGTAGGCAATGTTTTTTGGCCGGCGTGCCAAAAAACACCACAATGGCTACGTCAGAAGGTGCCGGAGTGCCGGCATGGCAGAAAAACAAAATGTGGGCAAGGGGTATATGGCAGGATGCCCTGCTTGTGCCCCTTGCCCCCCACCCAAAGCCCCTGCCCTGCAGCCCGGGCTCTGTGACTGCCAGCAGCTACCCTGCCTCTGGGGTTGCCAACCCCTGGTCTAGAATGTATCTATCACACAATGTGCTGTATATTGTTACATGGAAACCGAGATGCTCACATAAGCTCCACCAGCTATCTGTTACCTTTGGTTGGGAGACATGTAGTTGAAGGTGTAAAATAAATATTAGAGCAGTGGTCCTCAATCTTTTGAAACTCCAGGCACACTGCTCATTAGACTCAAGGCACCCCTCAGACAATATCACCTCCTAGATTTCACTCTTTTATTGACTAGAAAAATAACAGAATGGTTTTAGCATTATTCCTGTCTAAAATCTTTGGGTTTCTCTTGTGAATCGCATGTAGGTGTTTGCATACCTAAGAGTTGCATGACATGGCCATGGCATCCTGGTCAAGAATCATGGTTAGAGAGTATGCCTATGACAATATCAATCTGTTATTTTTTCTCTAGATATGTTTCCTTAATGATCCATATAAGGATGCCAAAGATTTGGTTCCATATAGGAGTATTCTTAAAGGAAGAAGATTACCATAGGGTTTATGAGTTCAGTAATGAATATATAGTCCTCATCTTATGTAGCTGAGCCATGTAAGAGCATGTTTGTTAAAATAAGTTATAACAAGGATTGTGGTTTGCTGTCTATTATAGAGATCTCATTATTCACAGGTTGTAAAAAAGAAGCATCATCATACATGTGGATTTATGTCTTACTGGGAAACATGTTACGTGGAATTGGGGAAACACCAATAACACCATTGGGAATTTCTTACCTTGACGATTTTGCTAAAGAAGACGATGCTCCTTTATATATTGGTAATCTTAAAATAGATTTAAAAGTTTGAGATAGATTTAAAAGGTTGGATTAGAAAGAAACAGTGACATGATCAAATTTGTTCTACCTTAGAGCTTAGATCCTTTCCTGCTGCAGTCTTTGAAGAATACAATATTATAATAAAACTGCAACCATTTTAGGCTGTGATTACCAGGGAATCAAATGGATTTATGAACCCAAATCCAGTGACTGACTATACACATCTTATGGATTCTTTAAAAAAATGTAGCCTAAATTCCTAGCCAGTTGCTGTTCACCAGAAAAAAATCTCCTGGTTGTATTAATTTCCACGTACCTTTTTTTCTTTTCTTTTTAAATCACCAGAATTTTGGTGCATTCTACCTGCTTAAAGAGTACAGCTTTAGATTTATGTGAGTAGTTTAATTTTATCTGGAATTCTGGAATGGGAACTAAAGAAATATAAATGAATCAACAAAATAGTAAATAAAGCAACCGTAGTACTGGCTAAGGGTATAAGCAAATAAGCACGTTACTGTGAGATAAGTGTGAACTTACATTGCTAAAAATGCAAAGCAGTTTCTCCCCACTTTTGTGGCTAACAAGCTACTTAGCATTCACCTTGTGGTAAGAGTGCATGCAAGGGCAGTTACCCTGAAGTAGTAGACACACTGTATGTTTGCACTTTAGTTTACCTTGCAGTAACTCATTTGTCTGCCTAAACCCTCAAGGCTCCTTTTAAACCAAAGTAGAAGGGAAAAAAAACAAACAGTTGCATGACATAGCAAGAAGTTTGTCTTTGTATTTTCTTGAATAGCACAGTTCTAAAATGAACATAGGAAGAACAAATGGAAGACATGTAGGGCTGTAAACCTGTGACATGTACCAGTCAACTGCTTCATTATCTTTTCAGCACTTTTGCACACAATAGCAATGATTGGTCCAATGCTTGGTTTCCTGTTGGGATCACTGTGTGCCAGACTGTATGTGGATATTGGATTTGTGGATCTAGGTAAGGAAAAGTGATGAGCAACTTAAAAAAAACCAAACGTGTTATACAGTGATTTATTTGGCCAGCAGTTTTATTTATGCATGTTATTAAATATATCTGGTAAGTTTGTTTCAAAATAAGGTGAGAATAAAGAACTGAAAAATACCGTTACAAAAGTTGTAGACTTGGGAAATATTTTAGGCCTTGCTTTAGAAAAGCATTTAACAAAAAGTTTTACTCCATCCCTAGCTTAGTCTGTCCCCAGAGTACCCCTTACCCCACAGCCTCTGGAGTCTAAAATGCAAAAACCTTCCATGCAAGCCTTTCTGTGTCTCTCTCTTTCTAATTGGAGACTGTTTTTTTTTTAACAATTCCAAAGTTCATAGTTTAGATTTCCTAACTTCCTTTGAATTGCTAATCAGGTGTCCTCTGAAGTAAATTTAAAAGTTCAAAGGACTGGATATCCTTATTATGAGTTGAGGACCTACAATAGCATGTATTTGAAACCATTTCCACTTTCCAGACTACTATATTCGGGCTTGAATTCTATGGTCATTATATAATAAATAATACAATGCACTGCTGATCCAAAAATGAGATGAATATAGTATGTTCATAATTGAATAACCTTAGTCACTGAACAATATTCACTGAAGATAATGGATAGGAATCCTCACTTGCTAGAAGTTTACCCACATGATCAGGGCTAGGGACAGATATTACACATAAACCAGTTTAAGCGATGAGAAACTGGTTTAAACCTGTAACTGAGCAGACATTCAGTGTATAAAAACCAGTTTCAAAATGGCCAAAACCAGTTCAAGATAAACCTGATTGAATGTTGTATCAGACTTAACTGATTTGGCTCAAACCACAAAGGCTGTCCCAGACCCCCTTCCTGATTTAACTTAAACCTGTCCCCCAGCATCCTGGCATGCTCTCTGGGCTGGGCTCTCTGCTTTAGCCCAGCAGGGCTGGCCCCACCCCTCTGCCTCCCAGCCAGAGCATGGACAGGCAGGGGTAGGGGTCTGGCCAGAGTGGGGTTTAATTTCCCCCCCCGTCCTGTCCCATTGGCAGGGACCTGAGCCTGGTCTCCCCCATCACTGCCGCAGAGGGGGGCTGCCATGGCCCCTGAGGCAGGTGGGGCAGGGAGGGGGGTTATTCCCCTGGTACTCCAGGGGGGACTGCAGCTGGGTCTGCCTGCCCTGAATGCTGCCACTGCTGCTTGGGGCAAACGGCAGAATAAGCCCCCTCCACCAGATGCCAGAGGGAGGAGGAATAACCCCTGTCCCTGCCCCCACCTAAGGGGCCCTGCTGGTTGGCATCTGGCCATGCCCTTGCCCTACCGCTGTAGCAGTGAAGGGGCAGGGTCCTTGATGAGGGCAGCAGCCCCTGTCATGGTGTTAGGGAGCACAAGTCTCTTCCCGAGTGGGGGGGGGGGAAGGGGGGCAAAGCAGGGCTGGCAGAGCTGTGGTGGACTGAGTGCAGCAGTGCTGGAACCCAGAGTGGGCCAGAGCCCTCCAAACTGCTGCCACTGCCACTGCAGTCTGGGCTGGAAATGCCTCTCCCCCTCCCCTCCCAGCTTAGCTTCCCTGCAGCTGAAGGCATGCTTTAGCACCCCCTGGCACCTAGCCTGAGCAACTGCATTTTCTCAGTCCAGAGGGGGTGCCTGTGCTGTTACAAACCAGTTCAACCTAGGCAGGTTAGAGTAACCTACAAAGATTTAATCAATTCAGGCTCTGACTTTTTGAACGTCTGTCCCTAGCCCAGATGTCTTGTTGCAATGTTCTATAGCAAAAAGATTCATAGAAATCAGGAAGGTCTAAAAGACCCAAATATTTATGGATCTTGTCTGTTCACCACCTTTTTCAAGTTCGAAGACACATGAACCTTGAATGATGCAAAATGTGTTTAGCATTTGCAATACCAAGGCAAATCTCAATATTAACCAACACATGATGTAGATATTACTGCAATTAAGGGGTAAAATGTTTTCATTACTACAATTTGCTTTTGTCCCACTTTATTCTAGGCAGCATCAACATAACCCCAAGAGATTCCCGTTGGGTGGGTGCATGGTGGCTTGGTTTTATGATAGCTGGAGTAACTGCCCTCATATCTGCCATACCATTCTGTTTCCTGCCAAAGAGTCTGAAAAAGCCAGAGGAGGAAAGTAATGATAAAAGTTCATCTGATCTCTCCAACATTAAGGAAGACAACAGTGGGAAGCACAGCCCTATAAAACAAAAGCCAGTGAAGTCCTCAGCATCTTTGAAAGGTAAGTCCTTCCACATCTTTTGTCAGGTTGAATAACTCCCAATACAATGTATGGCAGCAATGTACGTTTATTGTGGGAAGTCTGCGCCCTTTAATTTTTCTGCAGCCTGTTGTACACATACCAACAAGGGAGTGCAGGGCTTCCTTATGCTCTCTGACTGATGATTTACATGGTCAGAATTAGCACTTAAAGGTTTGCACTGGGAACAAATTGCAGCTGGGGAAAAATAATTACCCAAATTAACGAAATTTGTTATATTTATTTAAATGTGCTTATAGGGAAAACCTTAAAAAATATCAGAAGATTATTTTCCTCACAAGCAAGCTTATAGTATCTTCTGCTCATCACACAGCAATACTCAGGGCAGAAATATCGGAAGGTGAAGGCAAGGAAATGTATATCATTACATAGTCATTGTACTTTGACTCTGGTTTAGTTTGTATGATGGCCATCATTGTTTGATGGCCATGCATTGGTGACGCGTAGGGGGTGCACGCAGGTGCACATGCACCCCCTGAGATTGGCCGTGCACCCCCTGGAAGCCCCAGCTGTGAAACTGGAAGTACACTTCCAGTTTCACTAGTTTCACCGCTGGTGGTTCCAGGCTCAACGATCAGTTGTTGGGGGACTCCCCCATCAGCAATCTGGTGCCCCTGTAGACTCAGGAGGCATCAGTCACCCATGCCTGCCATCAACTACAGGGTAACCTAGGAAGTTCACATAGTTCCTGAAATGATGTTTATAGGTGACTCCCTTTTGACTGCATGATGTCCCATTGACTTTAATGTCCAAGTGGTCTTCCTGAACAGTCTATTTTACTAGAGAACCAGGGCTTACTTTGGCATATTTGTGTACACTGAGTTTTATCACTTCCGGTCAGCCCCTTCTTACTGAGGGCCAAATTCTGCCTTTTGATACGCACATGGAAACCCCATTAAGACCAATGGGACTTTCCCATAGATTGCAGAATTTGGCCTTAAATCCCATTATTCACTAATAATTATGCCAAGCATCTTTTAAAATACAATCTTTATATGCTTTCTTTCAGATTTCTTTATTTCTGTGAAAGCAGTATTGGGTAACCGAATATACTTCGTATTTTTGTGTTCTGTACTGTTACAGTTCAGTAGCTTTGTTGGTTTCTTGACTTACAAACCAAAATACATGGAACAGCAGTATGGTCAGTCAGCATCAAAGTCTAACTTCATAACAGGTGAGTAGCATTGTGCAATGATTACTTTTCAAGTGCTCTGATGTACATTTCATTGTATCTTAAGGTCTAATAGAAGAGACCCTTTTGCAACAGAGTTATGATGTGCCTAATTTCCTTATTGGATCTGGTCCTTAGTGCAACTTTAATGTATTGCTCCCTGTTTTTTTATCTGCAACCCCAAATTGCAAATGGTTGCTGCCAAAATAAATCTGCCTGACATTTTGAATACATACAGTTACAAAGCGTTCTTTTGTAGCTTTGTCAGGAGCAGCACTGAAGCAGACCAAACTGTGGGCTTGTCCACATTGTCTCTATGCCGAGTCCATAATCATTTCTGAGAAATGCACACTGTCCACTGGCTTAATCACTTTAAAGTGACCTGGAGCCTACACCAAAAATGCTTTCAGGTTATCATCTCATATGGACTTACTGGAGCATGCCCAGCACTGCACAAAAATAGCTATTGTGCTGTTGAGATTTGGTACATCTGGAGTAGAAATGAGTGGAATGGGCATGCTTCTCAGAGGCACTCCTGGTCTCTACACAGAGCCAGTGTAAACAAGCCCTGAAACCCACAACTCAGAGCCACTGCACAGGCTTAGACACAGCATGGTCCTAATTACACATTTTTCAGCAGTATACAATTTTTTAAACCACAAATGTTAAATTTAGGAGGGAAGGGCAATTTGGGGGACCAGCTTTCCTGGTCTTGTGAGATTCATGAACATGTGCACATATTTTGCATTACAACTTTCAACCATCTCAATTTGCCTTTGCTGATTAAATTAGTTGCATCTATCAGGATGCAATCACATTAATTAAATAGTCCTCCTCCTTGTTTTCTTTTTCAGGATTAACGTCCTTACCTGCTGTGGCCATTGGGATTTTCTTAGGAGGACTTCTAATGAAAAAGTACAAATGGGGTTTGATTGGAGCTACAAAATTTGGATTTGGTGTTTCGTTTTTTGCTTTCCTTATAAGCCTGCTACATTTTTTTGTGGGCTGCGAGAACCATGTAGTGGCTGGACTGACAGTGTCCTATGATGGGTATGCATACATATTCTAAAGCATATGTTACCCTAACTTTTTTGACAACAGTACACAATAATAAATAGCACAAGGAGTTATTAGCGATTAAAGAAAATGCACTGCATCACTTAGCCAGGTCTACATTATTCACTTTTTCCAGCATTGTTACATTGATCAAGGTTGAGAAGGCATGTGATTATAGTATACGTGCAGTCATACCAGTAAATCTGTGTTTATTTAAAAATCAAAACAAAACAAGCTGCAGAGCATTGATTCTCAACCAGGGTGCCATGCCCCACCTGGGATGCATTGACTTCCTTTTGAGGGCACCATGGGATGTCACACAATGTTAGCACTATTAGGTATGTAAACATGATTCACAAGATAAACCCACAGATTTCAAATAGGAATCCACAGTGTCAGAAGTATTCAGATCTGTTGTAGGTCTTTCTTTACTCTTTGCAAAAGAATAAAACTGCTATATTATGTTTCTTTAGTCAAGAAACAAATAATAATTAACCGCTGGCATTTACTGAGGAGTGTCTTGAGCCTAATACAGGATGCATCAAATCTAGTAAGGGGTGCCTTGAGTGTAAAAAGGTGGGGACCACTGCTTTAGAGAGTAGTTTTACTCAGGGTTCAAATTATACTTTGACTCTTGGGGGTGGATGAGTCTGTTAAAAAAAAAAAAAAAGGGCTGCCCATCACAATGCCCTAATACAATCAAAGCCCCCCACCCCTTATGATTTTCAAATCTTACAGGGGGGGGCTCTCATCTCTTATTGGGGGGGGTCAGCCCCCATTCCCCCACCCAAGCTGCCCCATAATTCAAACCCTGGTTTTATTGTTCCAGTTAAAAGTACAGCTTTGCCCGTATAACCATGTCTGCATTTGGATTACTTTGACAGCATAACATACCAATGTTCATACAATGCTAAAACATTGTTAGGGTAGACATAGTCTTATGCTACTTTACACAAAGGCTGAATGATTATATGCCAAGAAAAGCCAGATCATGTATTTACTCAAATACAAGATGACCCTGAATGTAAGATGACCAACCCCTAGTAATTAAGTTCTAGCGACAGAAAATGTATACATTTATTATCATTTTCTATGTATGGAATCAAATTATTGGAGGATCATCGTAAATTTCCCCCCTGCCCCCACTACTGCAAGTGGTGTGGGGAGAGGTGATGAGGGGGGTAATGGGGCAGGTGTTAAAGTACAGACAGTTGGGGAGGCAGTAAGGTGGCATGTGGTAGGGCAACTGGGGGGGCAGTAATGGGGTAGGCAGTGGGGGGTGGTGAGGGACAGATAGTAGAGGGACAGGTAGTAGGGGGCAGACAGTGACAGAGGGAAGCAACTTGCCCCCGCTGCCTGCCTCCCATTGTGCCTCCCCCAACCTTCCACACCATTTCTGCCACCCACAGCCTCAGGTCCCCACCTACCCTTTCTCCCATCTCCCACCTTAAGTCTTCCCCCGCACTTGCCCCTCAATCCCCACCCCCTACCTTTGATCCACAAAGACAGGCTTCATCCCTACTGCAACCCAGGGCACAGAGCATGGTTTCAGCCCAGCCCCATAGGAATAGCGTAGAGCTGGCACTTCTCTTATAGCCTGGCCCCATAGCAGGTGTGGAGCATGCCAGTGTGGAGCAAAGGTAAGGAGGAGTGCAGCAGAGGGGGAGAGAGAGGGCAAAGTGGCATGGGGGTGGGGGACTGGGGGCTATGGGGGAGGAATAACAGAGCATGTGAAGCGAGGTGGGGGGGTAGGGGGACTGGCAGCAGCTGCAGCTCCGGCTCCAGCTCTACCCCAACCCTGAGATGCAGTTGGAGCTGGAGCTGCAACAGCTGCTTGTCTTCTGCCCCGCCCGCTGCTTTATGCTCAATTATAAATTGAGGAGCTTTTCCCCTATGTTCAATGGGGGGAGGGGGAAGGGACCTCATCTTCTAATCAAAGAGACATGG
The DNA here is from genome assembly GCF_000455745.1 of Alligator sinensis. Taxonomy (NCBI): domain Eukaryota; kingdom Metazoa; phylum Chordata; order Crocodylia; family Alligatoridae; genus Alligator; species Alligator sinensis. The sequence goes on along the minus strand of NW_005842861.1, from coordinate 76,048 downwards.
TACTTATAGTCTGGTTTCAATCATAATGGAAATATGCTGATTCACACCATTTGAAAATACTATCCATTGCTTTTTTTCAGTGTTTTGTAAGGCTTTGAAATTAACGTGCTGCTACTTACTTGGAATAAGACAATGATTTGAAAAAGATAACATTTGAATCACATTTGTTCAGAGGATGTGTCTTAGCTAAATAAACATGTCAATGTGATTCATTTATTAAATGAATAATAAAAAGGTTATTTGAAGCTAGAATGTAGTACTGCCAAAGATTTCAATGTCTATTAGAGCCCAAAGTCTGATGTTTCTAGTCCATGACTGGCAGAAGTCCTTTTCTTTATCACAGAATTTTTCATAGCCTCATGGCCATCTTCATTTCAATGAAGATGGGATGGAATCTGAAACAACAGATCAATGTTAGAGGGTCAAGAACCTAGTAACCTACAATAAAGGATTAGTTATATAGGGTTGATGATATCAAGTAGGCATGTCTAGATTTTGTCCAAACAGTTTAGAGGATGCCTCCATGAAAACAGTATCTGCACACTCTCTCCTGTTCTGTGTATACCAGATACCAAAAAAAATTGACATAACCATTTTTAGCAAAGGCCCGGGGTGTGCCTGGGCATGGACATGCTCATTAGGGCAATAGCAACATCACATTTTGGAGGGGTGTCTGATGCATGCAGAATACAATTGAATGTGAGGAGCATATTTTTATGGCAAAGTTACCTATCACAGATACGATATATACAAAGGTTAATTTACTAAATTGTCTTTGTTGACAGTATTTGCTCTATTGTATCAGATATTTAAATGGAAGCTGGATTTGTATTCATATAGTGCTATGCCTTTCCATATTTACTTTACAGGACACCAGTTGCATATGGTGAAAACACTGTATTTTCTTCCTGCAACTCTGATTGCAAATGTGCCTCAAACCAATGGGATCCAGTCTGTGGAGACAATGGAATCACATACATAACAGCTTGTCTTGCTGGCTGCAAGGTTTCAACAGGCCATGGAAAGAACACAGTAAGAACTTCCCCACGTTTTTCCTATTTTTCTGTACAAGAATGGGCAGTTATTAATAGCGTATACATATCGGACCCCTGCTATACATTGAATATATTACGCAATTAACTGGTTAATTGTGTAATAGATTTAGACTGGATGCATGTGCAAAGTAAGATGGACCGCATGTGCAAAGAAATTATCACACAATTAACTGATTAATCATGCAATGAACTTAGACCAGCCACATGTGCAAAGTTTTTCTCACACAATAAAAATGACTATCCAGCTATAAAAAGAGCCAACCAGCTTCAAGTTATTGCTTGAAAATGTATAACCATGGGTAACTGGTGCCGCCTTAGTCAGAGGGGGCACATGCCCTGTGACCAGTCCTGCCAACAGGGAGGGGTCACCCCGAGGCCAATCTTGCTGCCCAGGGGGACCGAACACCAGTGCCCCCCGTGCAAGTGCCGGTCACTGCAGCTGATTGCTGCAGCCACTTCTGGGAGTGGCTGCGACCACTTCTGGAAGCAGCTGCAGTGATTGGCTGGCGATTGCGGGGGGGGGCACCGGTGCTCCCGCCTGCCCCCCTCCCCCCCCGCCCATTGCCTAAGTGGCAAGTGTGGCCAGTCAGGGAGTGCAACAGTACTCTCAGGGGGTGCACGTGCACCCCCAAGCACCCCCTACACATTGACACTGTGTATAACAACTCTATAGCTAGGTTCTATCTAGCTTTAATTTGAAATTCTAGCAGGGCCCTGAATGACCAAACAGACTGGAGAGGAGGAACAATGATAGTGCATTTCTGATGGCCATTGTCTTGCCTGGTAATACTGATAACCCAGGAATTGATTTACTACCAAATTGAAATTGTATCTTTCAGGTGTTTCATAATTGTAGCTGCACTGAAGTTGCAGGTTTGCTATCGGGAAATACTTCGGTAACTTTGGGACACTGTCCAAAAAGAGATGATTGTTCCAGGAAGTTTATTTATTATACAGTCATACAAGTCATAAGTGCTTTTTTCTATGCTTTAGGAGGCACCCCAACATATATGATTACACTTAGGTAAGTATAATTAAAAATCACTATTTAATATACTTAAGGTTTTTTTCCCCACAGTGGGAACAAAATTGGGTCTAGATTTCCTATTTTCCAAAAATTGCAGTAACTACAGCCTTTTACTCCTGTATCTTCTTAACCCTGAATGTTTGTTTTGTATTGTGTTGCCAAACTTAACTATGACTTAATGTTTAGTGTCTTAAAACACTAAACTAAATCAGTCTATAAGGAGCATCTCTACACTGCCTTCTGTCTGCCTTCAGGCTAACATGGCTAACTACCTCCGTCTGTCTAATGTTTAAAAAAAAATCTACCAGTTGCCACCAAGGTGGCCCATGATGGCTTCTTCTTTGTTTGAATTCTCTTTTTCCTTAATGATTATGCTTCCTTGTAATTGCCACTGAATCTATAATAATTCATGTGTACCTGTATCTTTCATGAAGCTAAGTGGGTATGTAATTCTCCCCTAAAATTGTACAATATTATATATCTACTCCATATATTAGTATCATGAATATGGCCGTAACACAAAACAAATACAAGTTATTATGATAGAAATTATTATTACTAGGCATGTTTCTGTGGTTAGGAGCTAAACATACAAAATTAGTGTACATTCTTCATCTGAGTGAAGAATAAAAGAAAGTCCCATGTCTGTAAATTCCCCAAATTTACTTGGATGCAAAGTCAGTGGGAATCCTGATGAAACTTCAAATTAGTACTTTGTTGAGTATGGATATGAAAAAAGAGAATTTAATTCCCTTTTCCTTTTTGCAGATGTAATTATTATTTAATAAGGTGGTCTGCCTCGTCAATAAGTGTAAAGGAAAACAGCAGATACAGAGACAGTTAACTCAAAATCAAATACAGAAACCCTTAGACAACACCAATTTGGTGTGATGTCTTGGGACATAATTATAAATCAACTTGGCAGGCGTATTGTTTTAAGTATTCCAGCATTCCTTAGATGGTACTTTTGAGAATATCATTAGAAGGTTTCAAGATGGTGCTCCGGTGTTGCCATTTCCAGATGTTTTTGCACCAGAGCAATATGACCATTCCTGTTAACTAATAAGCCCTGACAGAGGGGGCAATCTAGCAGGTGCTTGCTGGTATCCATTTCTGCAAATCCTGGATGGAAGTATTGGTATTTCCTTAAAAATTCTCCTCGGTAATTATCTGCAACACATTGTCTTCCCAGGGGATACACAATGGAGAGCTATCGATTAATTCACTCTTTCTATGTCACATAGTATGTTTTGGCAGGTGTAGGAAACAACTCAGTCCTGCAGCTTTGCATTGTATTTATTATGAAGAATCATAGGGCTCCTACAGATGTGTGGGGAGCCTGCTCTGATGTGCTGGAAAACCATTAATCGAATATGCTGGAGCATGGAAATTGACACGGTCCAGCAGCCTTCAATGTCACATGTATCAGCGTCCCTGTGCATCCCTGCATTGAAAAAATGATGACGGGGTGCTTGGAAATAAAAGACATTCAATGACCTTTAGTTAAAAACATCCTGCCACCATTTTTTCAGTGCAGGGATGCACAGGCGCTTTTAATTAGTGTGGCTTGCTAATTAAAGCATCTGGCACCATGTCCCAGAGCACATGTAAAAATGCCCATAATTCTAGTTGGAAATGGCACATTTTAATGGGCACTTGATTACATAGACACTGTATTCATTTATATACATCTATTCTAGGTGTGTTCAGCCAGAGCTAAAATCTCTTGCAGTTGGTCTGTATGTACTCACCATGAGGGCCCTAGGTAAGAGAAATTAACTCTGACTACCTCTATGGCTTTAAATGGTGCCTCTTGGAAAACAGTAGAAGTCTAAAACAGTAAATTAATAAAATGTGGTAAATAACTGTTGTCATGATGTTCTATATTTCATATCAAAAGCTACATCAAATTAGGAAAGTCTGTTTTCGTAGTTTGCTAAGGGTCAGATCAGTTAGGTTTGGATGTTCATAAGGAGGTCATCAAGCCTGTGCTCTTACAGGACAATAGTCTATAGTTAGAATATAAACTTGTTTGTAAGAGATGTTTATCTGCAAAAGAGTGCAAGATAATAGAGCTCCCACAATTGTGGTTTGACACAAGTTTGAAATCTTGATCCTGTTGAAGATCATGTCAAAACTTGCATAGGATTCAACGAGCCCAAGATTCCACTCTAGGCGCGTCATCTTTTTAGAAGGTACAGAACAGTGTGGGGCAGAGCCAGCCAAAACATGGGATTCAAATGCCAAGTGCGCCCTTTGAAAAGGTAAAACCTGTGCTAGTGATTAATCCTGACTCTTCCTAAGCATCTTCATAATGTGAACCACTTCACACAAAGATGGTTCTATGCATACCTGGCCCTCATTCTCGTTCCATTTGAGTGACATACAAGATTCTCAATGCAAATACACCATATGTGGGCAATTATATTAAAGAAATGGTTGTGTATTTTTAGCTGTCCTTAATGCTTTGTTCTATTTTGTATAAAATTATTGCATTGATTTTCAGTGAAATTCAGGCTGTTAAGTGGCTGAATCACAGCACCAGATGGCATGGTCCCAAGTATAGTTCTCAAAATACAATGAGAATCCAGTTCACTGCTGAGAACAGCAGTTCTTCTGCAAACTGTCAATGGTTTTGAGAAAGCAGTTTGGGAGTCATTGGGCTACTAAGTGCTGGAGGGGAGGTGGCGGGGGGCAGTGTTTGCAGACTGGGAGCCTGGCCAAACTCTAATTATTGGACTAGGAGAACTGCGGTATTTCAAACAGAACCAATAAGGGCCCCCAGCTCACTCACCCTGAAACTCCCAATCCAGTATCTATAAAGGGAGTAAACAGTTCCCTGTACCCTATCACCCACCTACAGCAGTAGTGAATCATAGGACAAGTATTTGATGAGAAAGTGTGCTTCTCCATGTGACATCCTGAAGTTATTTTGCTTTTTTAATATTACAGCTGGAATTCCAGCCCCAGTTTATTATGGTGCATTGATAGATAGGACTTGCTTGAAATGGGGAAGAGGAAGCTGTGGACAACGGGGAGCTTGTAGGATATATGATTCTAATGCATACAGGTAAGTCAAATCAAAACACGAGGGGCCTTACTAACTTTCTTTCTACAGTAGATAATTTATTGCTTGAATGCTGTGGCCATGGTAACCTAATGTTGGCCTCAACTTGATTTTAGGTCAGGACAGAATTTCAAACAAATAAATCTTGGGACAAAGTTCCAATGCCCCTGCTTATTTTTATAATGTTTATTAAGGCAAAACTCTCATTAATGTCAGTGAGAGGCCTTCTTGGATAATGTATAAATTTCATAAATTTTGTGACCATTAAAAAAGCATAGTAATCATATGGATCACAAGCAAACATCCAAACTCATGTGACTTATCAAAAACTAGTGTCTATTAGCAGGACTGCTAATTTTGTTGCATTAGCCACCTTTAAGATATGATCTCATAGGAAATAGTCCTATTGGGCAACTGAGAGCACTTTACCTATTTGCATATGTTGACAAGTGCAGGAAGCCACTTCCTCGTGAAGTTTTGCACTGAGAGGGGATTGTAGAGTAAAGTGTGTTAAGAATAACCAAAACCATTGGCCTGAAAAATACTCCACGTTATTTGTATTTTTCCTCACTCCCATTGGCTACACAATTGCTAGGCATCTTTACAGAGCAGCCAGGCTAGAGACTTCAGGAAACTTATCTGCTCTGCAGGAGACCTGGCTCCAGAAGCCATTCTTGCCAGTCCTTTGAAAAAAATAAAGTTGACTTTTGTGGTCTCTTTTCATAGGAAGGCATACCTGGGCCTAATAACAGGCCTGAGAGCACCATCCTACTTGATAGCTTTATTGTTTTTTTTGATGGTGAAGAAACATTATCAAGCCAAGGACTCCAAGCCCACTGAAAATGGAGGAAAAGAAGATATTCCTATGAATGGAGAAACTAACTCAAAAAGCTGTGAATATTCGTCAGGTTCTTCTGATGCAGAAAAAGAATCCTATATTTAAAAAAAAATGTTTGAATCTATATGGCATGAATCAGGACAGCTTCTTGTAAAAACAGGTTATAGAATGTCATGAACAAAACAATAATGATGTTCAGAATGTTAAACCAGTAATTAAGCCATTACTAATGACAAGAGAAGCTAGGTACAAATGTGATTTATATTTAGCTGTGTTTATGAGCATTTTGCCTAATAACATACACTACAAATTTTATGAACAGACTCAAGCTATTAATAAATAATGAAGGAAACCCCAATTTGGCATGATTAATTGCAAGAGTTGTTGACAACTCTTTGGGGCAGGGGCAGCAGGATAATGCAGTTTTTTGTTTCACAGAAAACTGCCTAATAAAGACCATTCAAATCATAACCATTCCCCCACCACACACATACCTGCCTGCTCTCCCCCACCCATGTTCTAGAATCAGTTGGTCTTCTACAAGAAGAATTGTAACTTTTTTACGATTCTATGTTGAGAGAAACCTTAAAATACAATAAGAGCTAGGTACAGACAGTCAAAAAGCCCAAAGCTGAATCAATTCAGTTTTTGCAGATTAGTCTAAACTGCACAGATTAAATTGAAACAGAAGTGAACAGACATTTATTTACCTTTCATTTAGGAAATGCAGCCGTGTGCCTGCAGTGGCTCAGGGTAGAGGCCTGGGGCACTATAGCATGGCTCTCTGGCTGTGTGTTCACTTCCTCTTCCTGCTGCCCCTGAAGTATCTGGGATTTGCAGTCCAGAATTATAGCAACAGGACTCTGCAGGGTTGCTCATCACTTCCTCTTTCTGCTTCCAAGTGACTCTGGAATTTGTAGTCCACACTTACAGCCAGCAGTAAGTTTGAGTGGGGGAAGGGGTGTTTAAACCCCCACCCTGGCCCCACACCCCAGCTGCGGTTTGCCTGGGGGGGCAGTCCCCACCCCCACTGTAGGCTGGGCTGCATCCCCAGCTAAGCTTGTCTCCCCCTCACTCCCCGACTCCCCTGTCAACCAGCCCTCACTGCTTCAGCTAGGGAGCAGAGGGGTGGGGCCAGCCATGCTCTCTGGAGCAGACAGCACAGCCCAGCCCAGGCCTGGAAAGCATGATGGGATGCCGGGGGATTGTGATTTAACTTGAACGAGGAAGGGGTCTGGGACAGAAGTTTCATAAATCATTTTGACCCAAATCAGTTAAATCTGATACTACATTCAACCAGGTTTATCTTAAACCAGTTTCAGCCATTTTGAAACTGATTTATATGTACCATATGACTGGTTTATGTTCTGTTACAGGTTTAAACCAGTTTCTGATCACTTAAATTGTTTTATGTGTAACTTCTGTCCCTAGCCATTGTGTTTCCAACAAAAATTCCATATCTATGCAAGGTATAAGTAGAGTTGCTTGGGAAGGGAATTTTCATTCCGCAAGGAATTTCAACATTTCTTTTCATCCCAAATCATAAGAAAAAGAATGGCAAGATTTACTATAAACCAAAATTTCTAAACAGTGGTGTAACTAGGGGAAGGTGACTGAGGCAACCAGGTGCAAAATTGGCAGGCAGGAGGGTGAAAGAAAATGGCTGCTGGTGGCGTTGTGGTAACTGGAAGTTGCTGCTGTCCCTGTGGTCTGGGTACCAAGCTATGTCACTGTACTGCAGCTCTGAAATATTTTTGACACCTTGCAACAACATTACTGGAATGTTTCATTGCAATATCACATTGATTTTGTTAGGATGTGATCAGACATGCTTTAAGTGTCAAAATGATAAAGTCAAACTGGAATGTTTTGACTTTAGCAACATGTGCATTCCTAACTGATTGATGGTTGCCTATTTTATCCAAAGGAAATGATTCCACCTTAACATCAGAATGAATTGCTTCAATTGTATCCCACTGATAATTTCAATAACAGTTCCCATATGTTCCCATTGTGCTTGTTTAGTTGAATAAGTAGTTTCCAATGGTAAACAGTTCTACTGGAGAAAACATTTTCATCAGCTTTAAGTAGTATCTGAATTTGCTATAACTAAAATTATGTTTTGTTTTTGCTATTCACACTTTGTGGTTGCTATATTTGGCAGGACTTTGTATATACCGTTTCATTGCTTCTGTCGTAACTCACTTTTTTTCTTTATTAAATAGGCTTCTCTAGTCCATGAGGTATAATAATGCAGCAGTCCTGAGTTTAGAGGAGCTAAGTGGTCCTGGTTCCCTCATACCAGCCTGTTTTCTGAATGCCTAGAGAATTCTTCTGGTCTGTGCTGTAGTGGGGAATTTTTCAGCTAGGCTATGAATACAAGTTAGGCCCACTATACAAGGCTGTTTGCATTGTGTGTATACAACATCCTACCCAAGCCATTGAGAGAGATGCTGAGAACATTGGGTCAATCCTACAAACCTGTAATTCCAAGAAAGGCCACAGTGAATTTGAAGTGATAAAACCTGCCAGGTTTGGCCTGGCTAGTAGGGGAACAGAGGTCTGTGTTAACTTGTCTGGGAAGAGGTAAATACTGTGAGGTGTACAGTGAATATAAGTGCCCAGCTCAACCCTCAATGACATGTTACAGAGTGGCAGACCAGCTGTACCCAGGAATTGCACAACTGACTTGAGACCCCTCCAGAAAAAAAAGAAAAATGAAATTATAACAGGAGAGAGAGAAGGACAGAAAATGAAATTATAACAGGAGAGAGAGAAGGAAAGAAGCCATACTTTCTCCTCTTACAAATATTTTAAAGCTTCATTTTCAGAAGCTGTTATTAAAATAAGACATTGATCTGTGGATGCAATTCTGAAAACACCGAAGTAAAAGTTAATGAGACTTGTGCTTCTAATTCATTTAGAGGTTTTCTAAATCCCATCCCACTTCAAAAAAAAATCCTGTTGAAAACTTACCACAATTTACTAATGTTACAAGCAAAAAAAAAAAGAGATCATATTCCAAATATTCAAGCTAGAAAAGGTGAAGAGGAATGGCACCTAGGATGATCAGGGGAACAGAGACCCTGTCTTATGAGACATAGCTAAGAGAGTTTGGTTAGTTTTGGAAGGGTGAGAGGGGATAGGTTTGATCTCAAAGAAAAAGAGGAGTTAGTAAAGCAAAAGGACAATGTTAGCACAAGAAAAAAATGATGTAACCTGGCCCCAAACACCTTTTTGATAAAGTTAGAACGTTTCTAAACATCATAGTACAGACATTCTGGAATAGCCTTCAAATACAAGTGGTAGAAGCATGTCACCTAACTGGCTTAAAGATAGTCCTTTTAATAAATTTAGCAAGCTCTATGTGGCATGGCAGGGGATTGGATTTAATGACCTAGGTAGATGTATTCCAATGCTATTCTCCCATGATATTCTTAATTCAGTTCTATAGCAGCGCAGTGCAAATTTATTCCTGTTTGAGTTCAGTGGGACTGCATATGAAGAAAATTATAATTTAGCATGAATAAAAGTAACTGCAAGCTTCTGAGAGCTCAGCACTTTTGAACATAAGGCCTCATAGTCAGGAGTCTGATTATGGACTTGAGGACCTATTTGTTTGATGTTTTGGAAATCCTGCCTGGTTTCATCTTCACATCTCTGAAGTCCAGAGCACTGTTTTATTAACCTTTTTTTTTCTTTTGAAGATGGCTAATGTGAACATTGTCAAATGAGTGTCAATGGTAGCCCTTTATAAAAATCGTATGTAAATAATCCATTAAAGTGGTCTGTTAAATAAAAACAATATTTTCAATTTTACATTGGCTTTGTTTCCCATAAAATTTGAACTATTTTATTGTGATGGCAGAGTAGATTTGCCCTTTATAAACTAATAAAAAAGTGTGTGTGTGTGTGTGAGAGAGAGAGACAGAGAGAGAAGGCAGAGTAGATTTGTCCCTTATAGACTAATCAAAGTGTGTGTGTGTATAGCTTTTGTAAGTGAAGGCTCAGTTCCTATGAAAGGATGTGTAGGAAGTCCTTGTGTAGACTGATTGCAGTCCACTTCATTCAGCTGAGCATAGTGCTATCCATGAGCAAAGAACTGTAGTTAACTATGTAAGTTTGACAGCATTTTGAAATGACCATTGTTGTTATACTGTTCAAAAACCAGTAGAGGGCACCCAAAGAGAAAATGTTAACTACCTGACGATAGCAGGCCAAGCCTAGTCTATTTGTCATGTAACAAATCCTATCTGTCAAGTTTTAAGAGAAGCTGACTGCCAGATTACTTGTACTGAATGCACAATGCTTTTTTTGAAACCTGGCAAAAATCAGGAGCTACCATAAACTCAGATCTTTGTTTGGATCTGTGTATTATTTAGCAGACTGTCAAATTAGCTTTTATATATCACCATAGGATTCAATCCTCTTAAAACCAGGAAGGTTCAGTGAGCATTCACTTCTAACCCAACCTCAAAGCCCTGAAACTTCCCCACCTTTTGAACTCACAGAACTGGATCCCAAGACCAGGCACTGACAGAACCTTTTTCCCTCTGCTCTAATTTCCATTAGCAATTTATTTGGATGATTTCATACAATAGAATGAAACAAAGATGTAAATAAATTACTAATGTAGTGTGCCACACATATAATGTACCACACGCAATTCCATATTTGGATGTTTTATTACCAATGAGGCTATTTGCTAAACAATTTTCCCAAAATGATTTAAAGTGTTGGAAATGTTGTAATTTATAATGTCATCCTTAGGTTTGAGTGTTAGTTAGTTGTGTCCCCTTCATAGCTTCTGTTTCACACTGTATACATGGCTCAGGAACGTAATGCTGCCTGCATTTAGGGTTGGTTTTTATAAGGTGTTTATATGCCTACAAGATGCAGATAGATGCCTCCTGGGATTTTCAAAGGTGCCTCAGTTTCTAATATCAGTGATTTCAAAGGCACCATGAAGTACTTCTGAAAATTCCACTAGATGCTTGCATTTCCTTTTAGGTGTTTAAATAACCAAATAAATCTGATCCCAAATTCACGTTTTCAAGGTTTGGTTTAGCTAGACTGTGTTTTGGTTTTTGTTGCCCTTTTTTTGTATCCATCAGGGCTACAAAAGTCTTGTTGTTTTAAATTAGAAGCTGGACCCTGCAGTCCACATTTGTAGCAGTGCGTGAAATCTGTGGCAAATTCCTCACGTGTAGAACCAGATGAGCAGAACTGGATAGGAGCTGAATCAAGAATTACAAGTGTTGTGCAAGATCTGTTGATCTGTAATAACTCATTAAAGTATTAATAAGAAGAACTGAGGGAGGCAAAGGGAGTATTTTCCTAGGGAAACATGACTAGCTTGTAGATGTATGGCAGTGGGTGTGGGCCATTCCATTCAACTCAATTACTACATCTATGTACATGTTCCTTCTCCAGATCACTTTTGCAGATCTTTTGACAATAGGGCTGTGCGAAACAGCACCATTTCATTTCAACTTCTGTTTTGATGGGACAGTGTTTCATTTAGAGTTTTGTTTAGTTTTGAAAGCACTGTTATGTTTCATTTTGTCAAAACTGTTTTGCTGTTTCAACGTTTCGCACATAGGCTATAATGGGGAAGCATGAAACTGTCTGTAACTTTGTCACAGTTTGGCAGATTTGGATGAAAACAGCAGGGATAGTAGATCCTTCTGAGAGCATGACGCCTGCCTTGCTTCAAGGAGATCAGTGTAGGGGCTTCTGGGAAACTGCACCTCAAAGTCTTGAAAGCACAACTCATGTCACTTGTAAGTGTGAAGGCACAGTGGGGTGAAAACAGCAGGCATGGTAGCCCCTGCTGAAGCCATGAAGGCTGCCAGGTTTCAAGGAGATAAGTGCAGGGGGTTCTGGGAAATTGCACCTCCAGCTGCTCCCCTGAGCACTACCAGGAGTAACAAGGAACACCGGCCATAAGCTGACAGAGAGCAGATTCAGGCTGGATATCAGGAGGCACTACTTCAAAGTCAGGGCGACTAGGATCTGGAACAAACTTCCAAGGGAAGTGGTCCTCACTCCTACCCTGGGGGTCTTTCAGAGGAGGCTAGATAGACACCTTGCCGGGGTTGTCTGACCCCAGCATTCTTTCCTGCCTGTGGCAGGGGGTCGGACTTGATGATCTGCTCAGGTTCCTTCCAACCCTACTAACTATGAAACTATGACAAGCAAAACTCATGATGTGTGTCTTTGTGTGTGTGTTAAGACACGCCTTCACTGGTGCTGGGGCCTCTACACAACATGGTAGTGTACCCCAATGAGGCCGCCTCCTCCCCTACAGCCTCATCCCAGTCCACTACTTTAAATAACAACTGGTAGCAACTTAGTAAAAAGCACAGTAGCACCAGCAGCATCTCAGGCAGCTGAACTGTGAGACTGCAGGAGAGGAAAGCCCTTCTTTCCTCTCCTGCAGGAGTTTCTTCTCCAGCAGCTGCCAGAGAACTGTCCCTGCCAGCCCCAGCCCTTAGATGTGCCCAGGGCCTGTCATCCTTCTGGTCAGCTGACCAGGGACAAGTGCTAGGGGTGTTGGTCTGAGGACATGCCACTGGCAGAGAAGGTTCTTTGGGTCAATCTGGTATCTTTTAGTAGACCAACTGAATAGTTAGAGAAATATATCTTAGCAAGGTTTCAGGTTGAAAAACCCTTGGTCAGGCTGAGGAAGCATATGCAGTTGGTATGTGTGCTCTTCCTGGATGGAAGGAATAGTAAAGAAGCCAGAGGCTGGCATGCAATGCAGGCAAGAAAGCCAGTCAGTGACAATGGAAATGGAGGCATCAGGGAGTGAGGGACAGGCTAGAATATGGGGGGAAGCAGTGCAGGTAAAAGTGCAGAGGTCCCTGGGGAGTCAGATGTCAGGCAGGTTGCAGTGTCAGAATTCCAATGTCTATATTGAGTCCATGCATTTCTGTACCTACTACCTAGGAGGTTGGTGAAGTGCAGTTCATAGGCTTATCTGTGAAAAGAAGTTAATAAATTCAAACAAGCACTGAACCTTGCTAACCTCATTACCAGAAACCAACTTCCTACAGCCCAAAACACACTGAATGGATCCAGGTCATGCCATGACAAGACATGCAAAACCTGCCAACAATATCTCCAGTATAGAGATGTCTTCACAATACAATGCATATCTCCATCAGGGCACGGAAAATACATGGAGACACCAAGCAACAACTGCACACTAGAATAAGCACACACTGAAAATCTATCAAAGACAACAATGGAACACCACCTGTCTCCGATCTCTCAGGCCTAATCCTCAAAGGGAATTTGCATGTGTGGATGCTGCAATTTCCCCCTCCTCAGCAGGCAGAGGCACAGCAGCAGGAGGAGCAGACTCAGCTGAGCTGCTTGCCTCTGCAACCTCTACCTCAAACTCCTCTGAAGTGCCTTCTCAGGAAGGAGACCTGGCTTTAGGGGAAACCTGAGAAGTGTGGAGCACAAACTCAGATGATTCCCCCTCCTTCCCCAGAATTTTTCTCGCTAGGGCACTGAGATCCAGCTCCAGCTCTTCCTCTGGCACTGGAAGGCTCAGCATGGGAAGTGAAATGGGGGTGGAGGAGACTGTCATGCTGGTTCTGCTGCTTGTTGTCATGGTCGTTGTGGTGGGGGTTATGGCTGGTGCTCTTGGAGGAGATGCAGAATCAGGCACAGGTAGTGGTACTGGCACTGCTCCACTCTCCTTGCTGCCTGTACTAGTAGAAGCCTCATATCTGCTTGTTGTAGCAAAGAGGCTGCGTATCAGTTTGGGGGGGGTGGGAGGAACTTACACCTCTCCCTCTACCTGCTCATCTGCCCCTCCCTGAAGGCTTGCCGGCTGCCTCTCCAGCACACTTCATGGTGCATTTCATAGTGTCCTGTCTTTGCCTTGTTGTGCTGGAAAATCTGTCTCTTCTTCTGTAATATTATCTATCTGATTTATGCAATATATGTAGATATTAAGACAATTGCATGTATGTGTATTTATGTAATGTATGTATGTCTGTATGTATGTATTTATGTAATAAATAAAATAAAAATATAAATGTATGTATGCTTTTCCTATATAAATTTTATATTATAATATGCAATATAATTATGCTGTGCTTCCCTGCACAGTGAATGGAATGCACATCGTGAGAGAAAGCACAGATTTGACAAGAATCAAAATAGACTAAACAAAAAGAGGATTTGGGGGGAGGAATAAATTAAAAGGATTCAATCAATGAATATAATAATAAAATAAAAGGGTATACAAAGAAAGCAAAAGGTATTGTGGAATCCCACTTGCTAGGCTAGCAAGTAGGAAATCGGTAGTAGTAGCCTTTGTTGTCTAACGCTGCCGAGCTTCTGGAAGATAACTCAGTAACTGACCCCAAGTCAGAAAGCAAGCCAGTTCAAACAATGCTGCCTTTTATGCTGTTTTTCTATCCCTCCCCCAGAGCACTGGGATTGGAAGGGACCTCAGGGAAAGATCACAGTCACTGGCCAGCTACACAGTCAATATCAAAGCAGTTCATTCCCTCTTTTTCCCCTCCCTGTCCTTACTTTCTGTTTCCCTGCAGGCAAGCCCAGCTTCAAAACTTGAAACATTTCAAAACTTTCAAAACATTTTGACTGCCCTCGTTTTGCTTCGAAGCGGTTTCAAAACCTTTTGTTTCATTTTGATTTCACTGTTTTGAGCTCAAAACAAGTTGAAACAGTGTTGAAATGAAACAGCTAGAGAAATTTCACGCTGCCCTAGTAAGAATGACTTCTAGAACCTGAAATGATGAGCCATCTTCCTTAGCTATTAAACTTCAAAATAAGTTTTCTTCTAAGTGTAATCCTTGAACTTTCATTGCAGATATCAGTATTGTTCAGTTCATTTTGTATTATTATATCTTGACTTAAGGAACATACTATTCTCAGTAGTGACTAAGCCAAGATTTTACTGAGACGCTATAAGCTCAAATCTTTCAATCCATGAAAACATTTATTTCATGCAAAACTTAAAATTCATTGGTCTCAAGTAAAAACCAAAACTCTTCATTAGAAACAAATGTGGAGAAGGAAGAGAGAATGAAAACTAAATGAAAGGGATCTGGAGTGTTGCAGAATTTGAAGTGCTATTTTTTTTTTTACTGTAACTTTTGCTAAAAGGAGCCATAAAGTTTTTGCCTTAATTAACTGTGCACACTTTTAAACCTGGCACTTTTATCATGGCTTCAAAAATTTATGTATTTGCCTTTCTACAACACTGCGAACTTTTTAAACCAGATTGATAAGACTTGTTTTACCAAAGCAAATATTAATTTTGTTGTCTTAACCATGCCCTGAATTGTTAAGGTTTTCAAGATTTTGATTTTTTTTAATTAAAATTTTATTTCAGTAACTCTTGACACTCATGTCATGAACTCTCAAGAATCAACAGAAAAGGCAGTTTCCTTTGCAGAGAGAGAATTAACAATACATTTCCCCATCCTTCTTTCCCCAGCTGTTTCCTTGTAGCAAAACTGGGGGTGGGTGAGCAGAGCCTTAGTTATGCCGTTGCTGTTTCCCCTTTCTTCTGCCAATCTGCTTGTGGGTAGAGTTAAGCTGCCATTGAGTAAGTGTACCTGTGGCTATTCAACAACCCAAAGTGACTCATGGATATTACCAGTTCTCAGCATATTTCCTTAGAATAGCAGAGGAATCTGTGATGGGGAGAGAATGCATATTTTTTCTGACTGCACCATCTTAGCTTACGCTAATCATAAAGACTGACTCATTTAGAAAAGCCTGGGTACAAAATACAGGTAACAAAAGCAGATCTCATTCTGCCTTGCTACAATACCAACACTGTGACAAGGACAACAGAAACCGTCTTGTCACCTACAGGAGCCACCTTGAGTACCCTGGCAATATCATTAATGACTTCCATCCCCACCTAGAAATGATGACCATCTTATTGCTGTAACCTGAGTGGTACTCCAAGATGTACCCCCTTTCCAATTGAAGAAATCAGAGCAGGTGCATGGGCACTGTGGGAGGTGTAGGGACCCTCCTTCCCCTATAGAGCAGAGCCAGATCGCCAATGGGGACTTAACCATACACCTTTTAATGAGAGAAACAGTGGTGGGAACATAACATATATAAAGCAGGAGGTATAGGGGACACTACAATACCCCAAGGGGACAAGATTCAATAAAGTTTAGGCATTCACATTCATAGACAGTTAACAAAAGACAGGTTTAACAAAGTATAAAATGCTAACAATGCAACAAACAATAGTGGTTGACAAAATATAAAGTGCATAAAATACAAAATGCCAAACAACAAGAGATATAAGGGACTGGGGGAAGAGGGAAAACACTGATATGAATGTCTTCTCCCAGTCACTTTACTTACCCCTACTTGACCTAGCCAAGAACTGAACTCAGATCTCCCACATGGAAGGCAGAAACTCTATACACAGCCACCACTGTGGGATTGCTTTAGGCTGTAAGGGCTTTTGAACTTCTGGGAGCCCCTGCCTCATGTTGAGCTTCCCTGCCTCTTGCTGGAGAACCAGAAATAGAGCTGGGAGCCTCATTGGTCCCTGCACAGCCTCTGGTTGGAGCCCAGCAGGGAGCCTCTCCTGCCAGCTACATGCTGTACTGCTGAGAGTTCAACTACTGCATGTGGATCCTGCTCCTTCTGACTTTCCTGGGGCAAATGCTCCTGCCCTGATGGGCCAGCTCTTTGAAACTCCTTCCTCGTTGTCCCTCCCTGGTCTGTCTGAGTCAGCTGCACTGCCCATTTTATCCCCCTCTGGGTAACCCAAGGGGACAATCAGGGGACATAGAGGGTGAGTCTCCAGGGCCTGATTGGTGAGGAAAGGGAATCCCAAGCCCTCCAATCATTTTTTACCCTTTCAAAACCCCTGGGCCAAATCACTACCAGCTGGGCAGTCACATTGCCCTGGATTATAAGCAACCCTGCAACTTCAAGACACATCTCTCCAGCAACAGACTACCTAACTCCAGTTCCCACTAAGCCACCAGATGCCAGCTGTGCCCCCTCATCAACACAGACCACATCATCACTGAACCAAACAACACAGATTATAATAGCTGAGGGTCATTCACCTGCTTCTCTACCAATGTTATATATGCCATTACTTGCTTTGTGCTATATAGTTAAATACATCTTTGTTCAATTTCTTAAATAAGTTGTAAAAACAAAAGGAAGGCTGTAAAATGAGATGAAAACAGAATGGCAATAAGCAGTACTTGAAGATGGTAAACGGACAAGATATCCTTGCTTCCAGAAACTGTAATTTTTATAAGAACATAAATCCCAACTCATTGTCACCTTTCAGCACCATGGAACCCGCATGAACTTGCCCAGGGAAGGGTGAATGTATTAAGAACCATAGTGAGTGGTAGTGCTAAACTCAACCTGCACAACTAGATTAGATTGGTTGTGGCAAGCCCAAGCACCCTATAAATTGCTCTGCTGAGTGGAACTAGAAACCATCTGTGAAAAGGAAACAGCAACATGTGGCAGGTGAGATGGAGAAGGAAGTAGGCATAGGGTTCCCTTGTTGTATAGTGTTTCCCAAATTAAACGGCAGCTGAATTCAGGTAAAATCTATAGGACAGAATGCCGATAAACAACAAGCCGCTCTTGGCTCCTAGCGTAGCAAAACCCCCAGTTTTTTGGGGGCGAGGTTTGTATTTATTTTAAATGCATTCCCTCCCCTTCCCCAACCATTTCTGACCTTTTCTCTCCTCTCTTTTCCCTATAGATAAATAAAAGTAAGCTAAGATGTAGGATAAGCTTTAAACATTTTTATTTTGGTAGCAAGTTTTTGGTTTTGGATATCCACTGTTTTATATTGTATTATTATTAGGTTTGTATTGATTCTTACTGTTGTATATTGTATTATTATCATTTTCATGTTGATTTTTATTGTTTCATATGGGTATTGTATGGTTTAGGCCTGTGTTTGTAAGTGAACCAAAGTCATGTCAAGTTTCCTTTTTTTTTTTTAATTTCAAACCTCCGTCTTCTGTCCTCTGCCTGGGCATCCCATGTTGCAACTGTATAAGTCACATACCCCCTCCCATGTAAATTGGTTCCCCGATGAATGAGTGTGATTGAAAATGATTGAAATACAATGATAGCAGGCCTCTACTGAATGGCCTGTAATGACTGGGCCATCACCTCGCATTGATTCACCCAGGAACCATGGACCTTATCCAGGAACAGAGACAAGACCAGCATTTGAAAGACAAAGGAGCCTGCAAAACTAGCAACTTTCACCATTACAGACACCCGAAACTGCACATCCCTGCATGGAGCACACATGCTTAGTATGCCAGGAGCTGACCCTTGCCTGGGCGTGCCTCCTGTCACTAGGGTCACACAAGGTCTGCCCCTATAAAAAGGGGCAGTGAAGATGGACCCAGTGGGACGCCCTCTCCATCTGGACCAGCACCATGCCACGCCACCTATCCACCCAGAGGCCCTGCCGGCGACCCCCCTTCTGGACAACACCTACTGGACAAGGACCCCTTTCCAGCCTGGATAGGTAGATATTACCTGCACACCTCCTCCTACAATTTGGACTCTCTCTCTCTCTCTCTCCTCCTGGACTTCAGTGGACTTCAGCCCCTGCACCAAGCCTCTCTAACCCCTGCTGCCATTGTGTGTGTGTGGTGGGGGGGGGCGCAAGGGAACCAATTTGACATTGTGTCACCATCTCCCCTGTTCAATAAACCCACTGTCATTTGCAACCCCAAGTTGCATCATGTTTTACTGAACCCCAGTCCCTTGCCTATCTTAAATTCCAGCCGCATTCTCTCTCTCTGTCTCAGCTCCAGTCACCACCATCTCTGCTAGTTTCCCAATCTCCTCACAATTCCATCTCCCCTTTTCTGCCCTTTCAGCCTCCCCTGCTCCTACTGCCTTTTCCCTGTGACTTTCTATTGAGTTTCTCTGCTTTCCTGCTTCCCTGCCAAGCTGCTGCTTTTCCTGTGATTTTCTGCTGTCCATCTCTGTTTTCAGGCTTCCCCCACACCTTCTGTAATCCTCCCCCTGCAACTTCCCAGCTCCTATTAGCTGTCCTGTAGTTTGCTCCAGCAGCTGGAGCCTTGCTCTGACTTCCAGCACCTACCGCTGCTCCCTGCAACTTCTCTAACTGCCCCAGAGCCATCCTCTGGCTCCCCACACCCAGAGCCCCTCTTTTAACGCCCACACTTTCCCTTGGTCCCATTTTTCCCCTCTCCCTACCTACCTTTTCAGCTCCCCTGTAGCTCTGGCTCCAGTCCAAGACTCTGTGCCGGCATGCTTCCCTGTTCTGCAGGCTTTGGGAGTTGTCTTTTAATCAATTAAGATCGATTAACCTAAATTTACCCCCGAGCCTCAGTTCTTCAGACCAGGCCACTCTAGTCTACCGGTTCTAATCCCAGTCTCAGTGACTTTCATTTCTAGTAACTTTCACTCCCTACACTTCTACTTTCTTACCTTAACCTTTCCCCAGCTATCCCAAGTACACCAAGCACATACATACATACATACACATCACAACACCCAACTTAGGAACTCACCTGTGTGTATGTGTATGTGTAGGTGGGTGGTTAGTGAATACACATATATATACACATATAGATATCATTGTGTGTGTGTGTGTGTGTGGTATATGAATTAGTAATCCATGTATGTATATTGGATGTGCAGGTGTTGGTAACTGGTAACTGATTCTGTCTAAATGTGGTGTGTGTAGCATGTATAGGCTTAAACTGGTGATAAGTGTGCATAAAACTAAACTAGTTATTTGGAACGTGTGTATCTGAGTTGCTAGTGTGAGTGTGTATGTATGTATGTATGTATGTATATATATGCAGACAAGGTTCCTTGGGTGGATTTGATATCTTTTATTAGACCAACCCAAACGGTTGGAGAATAGTTATTAAGCAAGCTGTCGGGTTCAAAAACCCTTCGTCAGGCTAAGGAAGCTTCAGCAGTTGGTGTGTGCTCTTCCTGGATGGAATGAAAATGGAATGTATATATATGGCATTGTGTGCATAATATACGAATTAGTGATCTGTGTCTGACTTTTGGGGTGTATATAGTGTATGTGCTTGAATTGGTGATAAGTATGCCTGTGCCGGAGCTGTGAGTGTGTGTGTGTGTGTGTGTGTGCACCTAATTGATTTGTGTGTTTTGTATATGTGCAATTGTGTCACACCCTCCTGTCTAACAGCACAATATTGAGATCCTGAAAGTTGGCCTGACCCCTCAGGGCAACACTAATATACTCCTATGGTAATAACAGCTCTTTTTCCTGTTTTATCTGTCGCAAAGCTATTGAAACCCATTTTTTTCCTGGCAGTTTTGAGTAGATAACCATCATTAAACAACTGATTATTACCAATATGGTTGTTCTGATTTGGGGCAAAAACAAAGGCTGAAATCCCTGTCTTTCCAGCTTGGCCAGATATAAAATTAGCTGTTGTCATGCTTTATTAGACCCACAACCTTTATGAGTTTTTCTTCTGAGAAGTTTATGACCTCCTATATATGCAGGAAGGTTTTGATATTACTTCAGGTTGATATTTATAATGCCTTTGCAGTGACTAGTTCTTAGAATATTTTTTATTGTTAGAATTCTAACTTATTCAGACCATTTTTCTGAAAAATACCATTAGTTTAATAACAGCATAATAGGTGTTGCTTTGACTGCTTTAGATTTTCAATCTTAGAATTATGCACTTCAGAATTTCTGCACTTAGGAATCATACAATTGAGAAGTGTTATGCAATTTAGAATTTCAATCTTATTTTAATAGAAGCTTTTCATCCCACAAAATCGGTTTGTTTGGGTTTTTTAAATATAGATAATATTTAGCATATTGCAATTTTAAATAGTTAAGAGAATACTGTTCTTCTTAACAGTCTTTTGAGAGATGGTTATTATTTTTCTATTTTTGCCAGACATTGCAATATTTAAGCATTGCCAAGCAACTCATTCACTTTCCAATTACTGTAAATATTCTACACTAAAACAGCCTCTTATATTAGTGACCAGTCCTACATCAAATGACCATGCTGTATTGCTTATACATCATCTCACTGGTCACAGCAAGAGTTTCAGAAAATGTTATGGTTTGTATAAAAATACACAATATTAACCAAACAGATCTCTCAGAAGAGTCCTGTCATTCCAAGCTTTGAAGGAATGGCCCCGGGTTAACAATGCTGAGGCAACATACAGGGCGTGTCTACACATACATGAATGTGCTTTTGCTACTGAGTATTAAACATGAGGTACTACATAAACGAGCATTAGGCTGCCCTAATGTGCAGTAGCAAAAGTGCATGCCTTCTTAGTGACAGTGCAGAGTAGCCTATTTTTACTGTGCATTGGCTTATTACCAGTTTTTGATACAATGCTTTAATACACAGTAGAATAGGCTACTGCACCTTAAAGTGCATGTGTAGACATGCCCACATTGGACAAAAACCACCAACATCTTCTGAAGAAAATTTTCCAGTCAAGATGCTTTGAATGGTTGGATGCTTCAGGGTATATATACAACAAGAAGGAAGAGGAAACAGGGGGAGAAAGAAGAGTGTGGGGTGGCTTCACTAAGGAAATCCTTAGCACCTTATGAATAAATTTCTGAACCCAGGGGCTTCTGTCTTTGAGAAGACCCTTGATTTGCTTTTAAACGAAACTGGTTCCTAGCTTTCTAATTTGCCATTCTGAAGTCTGCTTACAGTTTGTAAACAAAGATTATATAAACTGGATATTTTTTACAAAGCCTGAATCCAAGCAACCAATACTTCCCTTGAAAATGGACATTTTCAAAATGTAACATAAAGAAAAACATTTTGGTAACTAAAAGCAAGTTACATAGTTTTACAAAGCTACACTGTATATTCTACAGGCATAGATTTATGGCCCAGGGTGTTTATCTCCTCTGATACTTCTGACTTTCTGTTGTCCAAGGACAAGCATAAACTTCCTAGAATGTATTTAGCTTAAACATATTATTTTAGGTAACTTAATCCATAAACTTAACCCATAAGCATCTGTTGACCTATTCTGCAAGCATCATGGCTACAAAAACAATTGTGTGCCAGTTTGTAATGATTTCCTATTATACAAATAAATAATAGCTTTATTGATACCTATTTTGCATCAGATTATGGTTTTCCTACCTAAACAGCTTTGCCATGGGCTTTGAATTTTTCCCACTATCCTGTAACTTAGAATCTCAAAATCATAAGAAACTATAATAGCAAAATAGCTGATATTAATAGAAAATTAGCTTACAATAATAACAAATTTACTGTAATTACTCTGGAGTAAACCCCAGAGCATTTGTATCTGTAGATGTGCCCCCTGAGAGCCATTCCAATCCCTTTCCTTTTGCCCATTTCCTCCTCTGTTTTCTGCTTCCTGCCCTGTGCTGTCTGCCTGATGTCCTGATCTGCCTTCTGCTTCTTGCCCTATCTGCTGCTGTGCTACCAATTCCTTCCCTCATCTGTCACATGCCATATGCACAGGCTGCTCATGCCACGCATTGTCCATCCCTGGTATAAATAATGCTTTCTGGTTTCTGTATGTAGTGTGGACTGAAACTGCATCTTTCCTAGACTGGAAGAAAGTCACTGGAAACCCCCAAAGCTACTCCTACTAAAAGATGGTTTAATAAGAAATGCAACTTCAACTTCCATATCTTGCATTCTGTCTCAAGGCCTGTACTGGATGTTGGGTACAAAGATGGAGCTATCATTCAAGTTATCCATCCCTGTTTATTGAGGGAAAGGCTTGTCAATAAATGAGAACTTGCATTATGCTCTGAATGCAGCAATAATAGAGCTGCTTTTTCAGTTGGAACATTAACAGAGTGCTCATCTCTGGCAACAAGAATAGAGATGTCCTCTTATTATACACTTTTTAACCAGGGAAATCAAGATGTTATCAAGTATGCAAAGACTAGATTATCTTAGAAAATGAACTTCTATATAACAGACATGCTAGCAAGGAACTGGATGGGACACCCTAATTCTCTGCTTTTCTCCACCTCAGCTTCAGTCTTAGCATAGATTAGAGCACTGGAGGGGGAGGCAAACTTTTCCACAGGTATGCCACAATCTAGCCCCACACCCTCCCTGAGTTCTACATTAGTCCCCTTCCTCTGCTTGATTTATTTTTTGCTTCCTGCCCTATCTGCCGTGTGCTGCCTGTCTCTTCCCCCCAACCCCACACCACACAAATATATACAGGTTGGCCACAACTGGATTAGAGCAATTTAGGACCTTTGTACATGCTACAAAATTAAGCTTAAAAGTGGCTTAAATGCCCTTTTGCACTGCTTTAATGGTGTTGCTCTTTGCACATTCAACAGCGTATTCCGCTTTAAATAACTTTGGTACATAGCAAGATAAAAGACCTCTGAGGTGTTTTAGCTTGCTACCTAAAAACGTGCAACAGTGCACAGGGCACTGGAAGACAACATGCTCGGGGCTTGGCAGGCCCTGTGCAGTTTAGGGGCGGTGGGATCTGGCAGCAGCCCATGAAGGCAGGCTCCACTGAAGGAGAAAAAAAAAAAAGCGGCAAGTCTGATTTTTTTTTTTTCCTCCCCAGAGCCTGCCTGCCTGAGCTGTGCGGGGGCCTGGTGTTGCCCTCTGCTGCTATGGCGCCCCCCCCAGGACCAACCGGGCCAGGTGCCAGTGGGCGGGTGCCACCTGGGGGGCCCCCACACAGCTCAGGGACCACTCTGCAGCTTGCCCCCTTTCCTCCTGCCACCAAAGAGGCAGGTGAGGATCAGGCCCCCATCCTTGTGCACACACCACGGGGATTTAGTTCAGTTTAATTCTCCCTAAATTGAAGTGGTGTTTTTAAAAACCTACCATTTCAGTTTAGGGAGAACAAAACTGAATTAAACCCTCATGGCATGTACAAGCAGCTGAAGCTTCTTTAATATAATACCAGTTGGTACATGTTCTCTGCTAGAGCTTACTGTGCTCTAACCATTCCCAATACCCTTATAAGCCACAAGAGAGCTTTACACCTATTCAAGGGACTTGTCCACTTCAAGACACTGCTGCACAGATTTCTGGGTGATATTAGTTCTCTTTCTGCTGTGTAACATGTGCAAAGGGAGAATAGCTGCACCATTAACTTTGATTATTACTTGCCAAGTAAATTTTTCATGTTGATGCTAAAATTCAAATCTGCTGGTCCACTTCTACTGCTGTCTTAGACCCTTGAAGAAACACACTAAATCCATTCACTCAGACAAGCTGAATGACCACAGCTACTTTCGTTGAGGATAGTAGGAGAATTTGGGCACTCTCCACCACCACATTAATCAAACCTGTTTGTGACAGTTGCAATGCCTAACTTAAAACCCATTGTTGAAGCAGAAGTGTCCTGTAGAGCATTCAGCCTCCATCATCTCTTTGGTTGTCTAAAAATGAAGCTCCATGTTTTCTCTCAGGAAGAAAGGGTTGGATGTTTGGTTGTTAAATTTTTTTTACACAAGCTGTCACAAACACATAGAAAAAGGACTTTGATACAGAGATACAATGCATGTTTGTACTTTCATGTCTATGGACTGGTTAGTACAGAACAAGTACAAGCAAAATACTCAAGGAATTATTAGCCAGTGTGACATTTATGTGGATGAACATAAAAAACTGTTCTTTGTGTAGCAGTAATTTCTCACTTCTATTCAATGCTAAGTGTACCTAAGGACTCCAAGCCCCTTCCCTAGGCATTTCATAGAGGCTCTCCACTTTATACTACTGGGCACAGCTACATGAGACTAACTGCACAGTAGCTGAATAATACTGACCAGTAGCGTATCACAGCACCAACAGTGCTAATACACTACTGTGCAGTGATCCAGGCTGACCTGGATAGACTTAGAAAGAGGGTGGATATAAACCTGATGATCTTCAATACGGAAAAATGCAAGGTACTCTACCTCTACCTCCCTCCTAGCCTTACTGTCTCTGAAAGCTATGAAATGATTAGGTTACTGTGCAGTAAGCATCATTAAAAAGACATTTGCTGGTACTACTGCGCAGTAACTCCAGTTACTGTTCATTTATTTAATATTTTATTATACAAAATAATTGTACTAAATAAATGTGCAGTAACCAATGCTCAGTAGTGTCTTGTGTAGACATGCCCAGTGGTACTCAAAGAGGGGCTTGGTCCTCCACAGAGACACTTTGGTAGCCTGACAGAGCTCTCCGTGGTTGGCCCTTTCTCTGGTGCTGAAGCACACTGCCTGCCTGTGTGGGGCAGGCAGTGGTACAAGCTGCAGGGACCTGGACCCGGCTTCATGCCCGGTAAGTAGGGAGTTGGGGGGCTGTAGGAGCGGGGAGGGGACCATGGGGGAGGCCCTGCCCGGATCCAGCCCCTGTTGGTTTCCCCAACTCCCCATGCATTCCCCCACCCCCGACACTCACCGGCAGTAGCAGAGAATGGGTAGGAGGTTGGAGACAGCAGGGGAAGTCTCCGGCTCATCTTCAGAGGCTTGTCTCCAGCCTCCTCCTTGTCTTCAGCCCCCTGCTTGGTCTCCTGCTTGTCTCCAGCCTTGGAAGCCCATGTGTGCGGGCCTGGGATTTGCTGCCCTGGGTGCCTGGTGGGGACACGCTGGTGGAGGGAATGGCAGGAGCTTGGCAGGTGCTGGGGGACCCCCGCCCCGGTCAACAATCTGGTGCCCCCCCAGACTCAGGAAGCACCAGTAATCTATGCACCCACACATCCACCCACATCCCCCCACCCCCCTTCCCACCCCCTCCTGAAAACCCCACACCCCCCTTCACACACCCACCATGTGATAAGGAAACCAAAAGCAAATATTAAAACATATAACTATTTAAGATTTTTTTTTATTATGATGCTAGAGACATAGGTAGGCTTCCAAATTGCTTTAACACTGTAAATATAACAATGAAACATTGCCTATGTGATCAATCCCTCTCTCTCTCTCTCATTCTAATTGTGGAAGCATGTGGATTTTAGGATATTTTAAAAAGTGAATTTGCGATGTTGCTTCAGCAGTCTAGCTGACACAAAGGGCTAGTGTCTCCAGATACTAAGTGGCTGGGCCTCAGAAGCTCCTGAGGGCAAGAAGCCCTGAACTGCTGGCCAGGGCAGGTTTTTATATTGCTGGGACCAGCACAGGGCAGGTTTTTATTGTGCGGGCCAGGAGCGACCCGAGCCCTTTTCCACGCTGCACGCGGGCTGTGGCCAGCAGCCCGGGCACGCTGGGTCAGAGAGGGAAGGCCGTCGAGCTGGAATTAGGCACAAACGCGTAGCGGTAGTTT